>NC_051441.1:21542676-21549587 GCF_001649575.2 Kryptolebias marmoratus
TTGACTCTGGAGACATGGAACCTGGTAGATCTGGGTAGTTGGAGCCTGACGGCGACGGGGTTGATAATCCTGGATATGGGGAATGGACCGATGAACCTGGGCGAGAGTTTGCGTGATTCGACTCTGAGGGGAAGGTCTCGGGTCGACAGCCACACCTTCTGCCCTGGCTGGTAATCCGGCTGCTTAGATTGCCTTCGGTTCGCTGCGCAGGAGTACACCGCCGACATCTTGAGCAGAGCTTTTCGGGCCCTGGCCCAGGTCCGACGACACCTGTGGGCTGCAGCATACGCCGAAGGGACCCCAGCCGCTCTCTCTTGGAGGGTGAAGATGGGAGGCTGGAACCTATACACCGTGTAAAATGGGGAGAGACCTGTGGCGGCAGAAGGCAGAGAGTTCATAGAATATTCCACCCAGGGCAGGTTGGCGGACCACTTAGCTGGTTCGCTAGAGCAGAGTAGCCGGAGCTTTGTCTCGACCTCTTGATTGGCCCGCTCCGTCTGTCCATCAGTCTGCGGGTGGAATCCTGAAGAGAGACTGACAGTAATTCCCAACAGGTCACAAAACTCTCGCCAGAAACGTGAAATGAATTGAGGGCCACGGTCAGACACTATATCCTTTGGGATACCGTGGAGCCTAAATACCTGTCTCGCCATGATCTCGGACAGTTCCTTTGACGTGGGGAGTTTCTTGAGGGGAACGAGGTGAACCATCTTTGAAAATCTGTCGACAATAGTTAGAATCACAGAATTACCAGAAGACGTGGGCAGACCTGTGATGAAGTCCATGGCTATGTGAGACCATGGTCGAGAGGGAATAGGGAGTGGGCGTAACAATCCTGCTGGGCGACGACGTGACACTTTGGCCTGAGCACACTGAGGACAGGCGGAAACAAACTCCCGGACGTCCTTGCTGAGGGAGTCCCACCAGAACTGGGACTTGACAACTGACAGGGTCTTGGTGATTCCTGGATGACAAAACATTTTTGAGTTGTGGCAAAACGTGAGTACCTGACTTCTTAACTGCGGAGGGACGAACATGCGGTCAGCGGGGCAAGATGAAGGGGATGGATGACCCTGAAGAGCCTGACGGAGATCCTCCTCCAACCTGGTGATGGATAGACGTACGGTGCGGGACAAGATGAACTCCTCTGACTGAGCATCCTTCTCCATCTGACCTCCCTCGTGGACCCGTGATAAGGCATCTGCCTTCACGTTTTTCTCTCCTGGCCTGTAGGTAAGACGAAAGGTGAACCTAGAGAAAAACAAAGCCCACCTCGCTTGATGGGAACTCAGTCTTTTGGCTGTTTTTAAATACTCCAGGTTCTTGTGGTCCGTCCAAATGATGAATGGCTCTTTGGCCCCCTCCAGCCAATGTCTCCACTCCTCCAAGGCCAGTTTGACGGCCAATAACTCCCTTTCGCCAACGTCGTAATTTCTCTCCGCACTGGACAACCTTTTGGAGAAATATGCACAGGGATGAAGTTGGTTATCATCAAAAACTTGACTTAGTACAGCTCCGACCCCTGAACAAGAGGCGTCCACCTCCACTACGAACTGTTTCTCTTCATCAGGTGAATGAAGAATAGGAGCCTTGGTGAATAAGTCCCTAAGTAGGTCGAAAGCCGCCTGAGCCTCCTGGTTCCATAAAAACGGATTCCTATCAGAGGTGAGCGCGTGAAGTGGAGCAGCGACCTGACTAAAGTTTCTAATAAACTTTCTATAAAAGTTAGCAAATCCTAAGAACCGTTGAAGACCTTTTCGGTCACTTGGTACAGGCCATTCATGGATTGTAGTAACCTTTGATTGATCCATTGAAATCTGATCTGGGGAAATGTTGAATCCCAAAAATGAGGTAGCTGTCTGGTGAAATTCGCATTTTTCGGCTTTAACAAAGTTTATTCTGCAGGAGTCTAAGGAGAATCCTTCTAACATGCTCTTTGTGGGACGTGAGGTCTCGAGAGAAGATGAGAATATCATCGAGATATACAAAGACAAATTGGTTTATCATATCTTGTAATAAGTCGTTCACAAGTGACTGAAACACGGCAGGAGCATTTGTGAGCCCAAAAGGCATTACCAGATACTCGTAATGACCCGAGGGAGTGTTGAACGCCGTCTTCCACTCGTCCCCCTCTCTAATTCGGACCAAATGGTAGGCGTTACGCAAGTCGAGTTTGGTAGAGTATTTGGCCCCTTGGATCAGGTCAAAAGCAGATGACATTAGCGGTAGGGGGTATTTATTCTTTATAGTGATGTTGTTTAAACCCCTGTAAACAATACAGGCTCTTAGGGACCCATCTTTCTTAGCAACAAAGAAAAACCCTGCCCCTGCTGGAGAAACCGATGGTCTGATAATTCCCGCCTGTAGGCTCTCTTTGATGTATTTGGCCATGGCTTCTTGTTCGGGCCGAGATAGAGAAAAAAGCCTACCACGAGGCGGAACAGACCCAGGAAGGAGGTCAATAGGGCAATCGTAGGGTCTATGGGGTGGCAATGATGTAGCCTTGACCTTATTAAATACCTCTTTGAGGTCCTGGTACTCAGGTGGTACTTTGGAGATATCTGGGTACACGTCGGGCCTGCTCTTGGGTACTTCTGGAGCTAGAACAGCATCCAGCAGACAGGATGCAGAACACTGATCAGCCCATCCTGTGATCTCACGTTTGACCCAGTCAATACGGGGGTTATGTCTCTTTAGCCAGGTTGCTCCTAGAATGACAGGAAGATCAGGTGAATGAATAACAAAGAACTTGAGAGTTTCATGATGGTTTCCACATACGTACAGATAGTTGAACAGGCTTGGTTTCGTAGTTGTCCTGATTTAAAACATGACCGTCGAGAGCTGTGATACAGTGATCATGATTCGATGGCAGAAACTCTATTCCGAGAGACTTTGCGAATGTTTTGTCTATAAATTCAGAGTCAGCCCCTGAGTCAATAAACACCCGGGTGGATGTTTTGCTGCCCTGAATAGTAAGTTCTGCCGGAAGGATTAGCATGGAGGAGAACCTGTTGTGACTTACTGGGCTCAGCAAGACTCTCCTGGATCCTACTGAGCCTGGTCTTTTACTGGACAGCTTCGCACTGTGTGATCCTTAGCACCGCAGTAAAAACATAAATTGCCTGCTCTTCGTCTATTACGTTCCTCTACAGAAAGCTTGGTTCTCCCTAATTGCATGGGCTCCGTCGGAGGATCGCCACCATCCGCCTTGCCTGAGTCCTGTGGAGCGAAGGGCCTGTAGCTTGACATGTGACTCCTGGAAACCGGGTTATTTAATTTCTCCTGCTTGCGTTCTGACAATCGCTGATCAATCCTGGTAGCTAGTTCTTCCAAATCCCTTAAGTTCGAGGGGCGCTCTCGAGTGGCTAGTTCGTCTTTGATCTCCTCCTTAAGTCCTTGAACGAAAACATCAGTCAGAGCAGGGTCGTTCCACTGGCTATCTGCTGCTAGCGTGTAGAAGTCAATAATGTAATCGGTAACACTTCCTTTCCCTTGCCTTAGTGTGAAAAGTTTGCGAGCTGCGTCTTGTTCGGGTGCCACCGGATCAAAAACTCTACATAACTCGGCAGCAAAGTCCTTGTAAATATAGCAGAAATGGGAGTCATGTTGCCATTCTGCGGTGCCCCAAAGTTTAGCTTTGCCTGAAAGCAGTGAGACGACGTAAGCAACCTTAGCTCGCTCAGATGGAAACGAGGAAGGCTGCAGCTGAAACTGAATCTCACACTGCGTCAAAAATGGTCTACATTGTTTGGACTCACCGGACAATTTATCGGGCGGAGGAAGTTTCGGTTCGTGCATTGGTGACACGAACGAACGAGTAGCAGCTGGTGGAACTTGAGAAACAGCGTCTACTCTGGAACACGACAGGTCGCGGATTAACCGCATAATTTCCTGCATGTTTGTCTGTAACCCGGAAATGGCTCCGTTGACGTTGCCTCGCCAGTGCTGCTCGTCTGAATCCATTTCGTTTGGCCAGATTATTCTGACAAGGCAGGACTTGGCAGGATTCAGATCAGGCACACACTGACAAAGTTTTAAGATGTTTATTGTCAACGGACCAATAGCAGGAACAAAGTCTCTGGACTGGACACTCACGTGATCGCTTGGAAATGGGACCGGAACAGGTAAGTCCTCCGTGAGCTGCTGCTCGGATCCGAACGGGGACGTCCAAAAGGGGCTGAGGCGAGAGGGGAAATCCAAGTCCAGACAGGGGGTCGATACCAGTAAATCCGAAAGCAGAAGCCAAATCCAAAAGGAGCAAATCCAAGAGGCGAAGTCCAGAGAAACGTAGCAAGGTCGAGTACCAGGAAGCAGAGTCCGATAAGATGTCCAGAAAGGGGCAGGCAAGAGACGTGGGTCGAGGAACAGGCAAGGGTCGTGATCAGGCAAAGACATGAATAGTACGCTGGACATCTACTGGCTTGAAGGCTTTCAATAATCTGGCAACGTAATGCTGGGAGCTGTGAGTATATATACATGGCAGAACAGGTGAAACGGATGAAGGTAATTACGTGGGCATGGAAACAGAGGCATGGCTTGAGACTGGGAGTGGGAAGTTACGTGGCTGTGGCATGACTAGAGGCAAGAGGCGTGGCAGGAACAGATGAAGCTATGACAGAGAAGATGAGAAGATTGTAAAACCAGGATGCTGGGGGGCACACTGATTTTTTCTGTTGGAGCGACAGGCTGGCAAGTTAGAAGGTTATTCACTCCTCTTGAGCTCTTCAGGGCTATGGAAGAAAAGGAAATGGTCGAGACTCCTAAGGACTCTCATGAGACCCATGATTACATCTTGGGATTAGACCCTCATGCTTCTGCGCCGCCATTATACCCAGTACTGAGTGGGTCAGACGTATAGACCTCATCCAAGGAAATTATTTTGGATTGGGACCCAGAAAACCTGTTGGAAAAGGCAGTGCAACAGTCATGGCCACATTTGATGCCCTAGGGGCAAGACCTAAGCAAGTGGGGCCATTATCACTTGATCTGTGACAGGATCCCTGAACAAGCACCAAGGATCCTAGTTAGTAGTGCACATAATTTGGTGCAAGAATCGGCCACGTCATGGATTTAAGGCTACTGCAGTGCTGACAACTGCTACCACTCCGCTTAGGAGGCCTGAACTACAACCCCCTGCCACTCTGACCTCCAAGGCGGCACTAGGTAAGAAAACTGAATGCTGAGTATCAAACAGAGAAATTCAAGACACTGACTAAGTGCTATTGGAACCTTTATGGTGCATGCCCTAGCCAAAATTACCTACCAATAACCCCGCTAAGCTATCAGCATTATTAATATTAGAGTTGGAATGCCATATTCAAGCCCATCAATGCTGTACATGAGGAATGGTTAAATGCTTCTCTACCCTGTGTCTGGGTGGCCCCTGATTTACCTCACTTTTTTTTTCTTTCTTTCTACTCCTGGTAGAAGGCGGACGTGTTTTTTCTCTCTGTCCCCCTCCCCTGCCTTGCTCTCTTTTCGGAGCCTCTCTTTGCATATTCTCCAGACTTTCTAAGCAAACAGACTAGAGTTTGATTAAAGCGGACACTAAACAGGGCTTTTGTGTATGCTCCCTTAAAAAGGCGGTGTGCTGGGTGACTTGCATCCCATGCTACCTTCCAAGCCCGTCTCATGACCCTGGTGTCGTGCAGTTTTGTCGTCAGCTGTCTGCTTTTCGTGTGGGTAGTAGAGCCAGGGTAAAACACAGAAACAGAGGAGGTCAGGACGCTTTCCAGCGCACACATCCTCCTGTGAGCTTTCTCAATAATCATGCTTGAGTGTTCCACCCATTTCAGGTCCTCGTTAATGGAGATCACCAGGAACACAGAAAAGTCCACCTCCTTCACAGTGGTGCTGTTGATGATGAGAGGTGGATTTTGAGCCATTTTGCTGGTGTTTAACTCCTGCGTGTTTTCTGTACAGTACAATTGTCTGCTCTCAAACACAATTTTTCAGAATGTTTGTTCAAAATCTGAAACAGAAACAAAATTGTGGCAGAAACAGCAGATTAAGAACCAAACAATGATAAACTGGTCAAATATGCTGCAGTAGGGTCCTCTGGTCTGAAGGACAGGGTAAGCATGTTCCTTTTGTTTTCTCAGGCTTGACTTAGTTATTTAAATTGCATTTTGACTTCATTTTCCACATTTCAACCGTATGCTCAACTTTACAATATTCTTCCTTAATTTTTACATTGGTTAAGTTCTACCTTTTGCCATTGTTCAGTAGGTGTTAGTGAGTATCCAGTAGCTGAACGACTGATTCAATCTGCTCACAAACACAGCTGAGGCCAAATTTAATCACTTCACATTGTCTGTGCACGCCTGGTCCAGTTGAGGGTCACAGAGGCTGAGGCCTGAGCAGTGAATGGTGCTCCCTGAATAGGTCATCAGTCCACAACAGGATCAGATTTGATCACTCTTCTTCTAATCTAATCACAGTGAAACACAGAATGAAAAACAGGTGCTTTCAGAGTGGTCATATGATCATATATGTTTTTTTTATGAAAATGTACTATTTTAATGTTAGTATTAAGTATAAATGTGAAAAACCAGTGTTAGATTTTGCTATGTGTTTTTAAACTTGTGGTAATTTGGTAGCATTATGCTTTATGATCCTTTTTTTTTTTTTTTGCTCCTATCACTTTTTGATCCCAGTTTGGCTCCCCGATAACCAAAACAAAAATGACGTGAATGAGAATGCATTTCCCTGAAATATTATTCAAGTTTTTGAACACTGAATGCCAGTGGCGTCACTAGGCCTGTTTTCAAGCCCCCCCAAAATAATTTTGGAGTCAAAACTTTTTTTTTTTTTTTTTTACAAAAATTCAATATAATGTGGCCAGAATATGAGTTTAAATAAATAACCATTATTTCATTATTAACTCAAATATATGATCATAAATCTGTCAG
>NC_051441.1:21550508-21553385 GCF_001649575.2 Kryptolebias marmoratus
ATTTTTCTTGTTAAAACTGTAAACATATTTCCTGTTTGTTGATGTTCTGAGTAAAAATATAATTGGTTGCTTAAAACATTTACACAGTAAGGTATCTGTTAAATGTGTCCAAAAATGTGGAAAAGCAACTCAGGTTTGTTAGCTGTTTGAGAAATTTTGTTCTCGCCCACTACGTTTGCTCACATCCTGTGCATCTCCTGGGGGCTAAGCCCCCCTTGTCCTTAAAACCTAGTGACGCCCCTGCTGAATGCAGATAAAGATCAAGAAAGATGAATGAAGGATCAGCAGGTGACAGAGGGAAAAAGTCGCTGGGTGAGACGTATCCTAAAAATTCTTGAACCATGAGCAGCAGAAGACTTTGACGCTCACATATGTAGACTTTTATGTTTTTCTAGTGTTTAATGTAGTAGACATAACAAGTTTTTAAAAAAAGACAAAAAACAAACTCCCTTTCCAGTTTTGAAGAGAATATTTTGAACTAAAGCATTTTTGAAGTTCTTTGGTAGCTTGGCTGTGCCCTCTGAAAAGCATAGACAAGGTTTAAACAAAGGGGTGACCTGTGACCTTTGACCCCATGACCTTAAATTCAGTAGGAATCATTGTAGCCCCATGAGGTGTCCAGCTGTGCAGTATGACATTAAAGGGTTTTCAATGTAGAGCTTTTTAAATAAAGGGGTTATTTGTGACCTTTACCTTTGACCCCATAACCTTTAAATCAAAAGGGATCATCCTTGACCCATGTGGTGTCCAGCTCTGCAGTTTGACATTTCTACATTGTTGCAGTTGCAGAGTTAGAGCTTGGACAAGAATTTGTCCACAGACAGACAGATGGACAGACAGTTGGACGGTTGAATGAACGGCACCCTACCATAATATGTCGTCTTATGACAGCAGTATAAAAATGCCCTTTGATTTATAATTTGTACTGAAAGGTTGTAGGAGTAAGACGTTTTTTTTATCACAACAGATTTAAAAATACCTACTTAAAAGTTAAGAGTGTGTGATACCAACTGTCAGTTGAACTTTTTGTTGAAAATCACAAAACTTAAACAGTGATTGTATAAAGGCCATAAAATATATCGTAATGCCAGTTCAGTCATATAAAGTCCAACTTTTTTTGGACGCATTTTAACTTTAAATGATGTTTCTGCTGCTCTGTATCTCTGAGCTATAAAGCTCTGAAGAAGAGGTCTGGCTTTTGTTACATTTCCCAATGATGTCTATGGGAAAGTTTCGCGCGTTGTATTTTGAATTTCATCTACATCGTACCAAAAGTCGTAGCGCGGTGTTCCCGAGTGAGCTGCAAGTTTTGATGTTTGATTTATTTTATTTTTTTTAAAGCTGCAGGACATGGGAACAGACCAAAACACTTTGTTCTAGTTCTTGTGAAGCATGAACTTGTGCAACTCTAACCGGATCGCAGCAATAAAATTCATACCCATGACTTTAAACTGTTCTTTCTCAAACAAATACCTTATTTTTTTTATTTAATAAAGGGAGTTCTTACTGATTTTGAAGAAACAGAGCTGATAGACGTCCACTGTGCAGGAAAATCTTTTTATTGATAAACAGATTTCAGGGAAACAGTTCAGTGGATAGGCTTCGCATTCAGGGGTGTGATTAAATCTAAAATGCAAATGCTGCAGAAGATCAATGACGGAGGGTGTAGCCTGGTTTTCCTGTGTGGGAGCCTTTACTGTGAGGGGGGACACTGTGAGAGGGACACTGTTAAGGAGACGGGACAGACGAGGAGGAGTCACGTCATGGACGACACACGGACCACAAATAAAATATATAATGCCCAGATTTCAAATCCCAGACCAACTGGAAATATTTGGAAAAATAATACTTTTAAAAACTGACAATGATGCAACTACAGAATGAGCTTTAAATAAAACAGATTTTTTTCTCTAGTTTTCACATTATAACATTATAAATATCAAATCTGTGTAAAGAAACTGACTGGGGAAGTCAGGTTTTTGTGCAATAGTAATAAATAAATAAATCAAACAAACATGCGTACAATACACTTCCTCTTTATCCCTCTTCTAAACAGTTTAACTACACTGTGTTCCAAATTATTATGCAAATAATATTTTCTCAGCTTTTCCAAAATTACTTATATGAATTGCAGTCATTGTAATTTTCCAGTCATCAACTATTAAAGTACAATTGAACAAACTGCCAATGATAACAATATCTTTTTAAAAAATAAAACACTCAAAATCAATGTTCCAAATTATTATGCTCAGCAGAGTTTTCAACCTTTTCATTTTTATAAAGAACAAAAAAATGGTCATTTGTGAAATTATAAGCATTAGCAGGTTATTACAAACTGAAATCAAACAATTTTCAAGTCAAAACTTAATTCTAGGTCATGTTACATTTGCACATAGGACCCCTTGTTCGAAAGGAGCTTCTGAACTCTCTCGTCCATTGAATTTGTCAGGTTTTGCATAAGGACAGAATACCCTCCCAGAGCTGTTGCTTAGATGTGAACTGCCTCCCGCCATCATAGACACTCCTTTTGATGATGCTCCAGAGGTTCTCAATGGGGTTGAGGTTAGGGGAGCATGGGGGCCACACCATAAGTTTGTCCCCTTTTATGCCCATAGCAGCCAGAGATGCAGATGTGTTCTTTGCAGCATGAGACGGTGCATTATCATGCATGGAAATGATCTTGCTGCGGAATGCACGGTTCTTCTTCTTGAACCATGGCAGGAAGTGCTGTTTGAGAAACTCCACATACATTATGGATGTCATCTTTACCCCTTCGGGGTTCCTAAAGGGGCCGACAATTTCTCTCCCCATGATTCCAGCCCAAAACATTACTCCACCTCCTTCTTGTTGGCGCCGTAGCCTTGATCGCATGGGGTG
>NC_051441.1:21555245-21558076 GCF_001649575.2 Kryptolebias marmoratus
TGGATTTGGCTTCGGAACTCTGACCTACCGGTAACGACCTCACGCCTGGACTTGGACTTTCCCTCTCGCCTCAGTCCCTTTCAGACCTGCCGGTCTGCAACGCAAAACCCAGCTAGAGTGGACTTACCAGTTCCGGTTCTGCCACTAGCCGATCACGTGAGTGAGTCGATCAAAGACTTTGAGCTTACTTCCAATCTCCTGGCAATAAAATCCTTAAAACTTTGTTGTGTCGCTGTGAGTTTGAGTTCTGCCAAGCCTCGCCTTGTCAATGAAGGGTTCAAAAAGACGCGAGACATAGAAGGCAAAGGGCAGACCAACTCACAGAAAATTGCAGAATTTGCTCTTTGTTGTTGGGGGTTGGCAGCACGGAAGTGTGGCACAGTGCAAGGCGTTCCAAGCTCATTGGAAAGATATGGGAGGCCTGGACGCAGAACAGGACCATTGTTAGAAGCTGAATCAGACTTTTCAAAAACTAGTCAGGGGACTTTAGGCACACGCAACCTTTGGTGGTGCCAACAGGCTCTTACCAGGGAGTACATTTCGTCAGAGTGCTGGGAGGCTCGGTTGAGTAGATCGTTGATGGGAACGGCCCTGCAAGTGGCCAGCATGTACACCACTGGAGCGACGAGGAGAGAACACAGAGAACAGTTTTAAATGCTCCGCCCTTCGGTTTGTAACAGACCTTTTGACTTCTGTAAAACTCTCCTTCACTTTTCTGTAGACTATCTCTTTGTAGAAGGACCACCTTTGTGAGTGAAGCTGGTCTCACCTGCCATGAAGAGTTTGCCTCCGCTGGTTCTTCTCTGAGCCATTTCTGTTTCTTTTCTCAGCCGTGGGTCAGTCTTTGCCTCTTTCTGCTTCGCTTCTTCGCCTTTTCGCTTTCCCTGCTCTATTTTTGTCTGCATTTTATACCTCCTTGGCCCGGCGGTTTGGCTATGCAGCAGTGGGGTGAGTGTGTGCTAATTGTCCAGAACTTGCTTAGACCAGTTTGTAATGAGAAACATAGAAGAGAGCGATTGAATGGATGCAGCAGGATGTGCTGCATGTCCATTTGTTTGTGTGGCATGGAGGTGGAAAAAGTCCCTCCCTGATCTTGATTGAACAGATGAATAAAAGCACAAGTTTTCACCTCGGCTGAGGTCTTAATTTGCTTTTAAATAACTTGCTTGGAAAGAGACTTATGATCATGCAGGTTTTTACCCCTGCTGGCGTTTTCAGTGTGTTTTCATGACCTCATCTCAGTAAGCTTGTATCTCACTTGGCAATGACTTCTGGCAACAAATTGGAGACACAAAATTGCTAAAAAAATTTTAAAAGGCAAATTCTCACTTGGAATCACACTGACTTGGTACTTTGGACACATTTACTTACAAACCTAACTGTGATTAAATTCCTGTGGATGATGAACAGATTTATTTGTCGTAATTTAGTCACTACGTGCCCTGATTTGATCGCAGTTTCTCCTTTTGTTCCTGGTCATCCACGGTCCGCTTTTCGTAGGCCGACAAATCCTCCCACAGTCGCTCACATTTTTTCCACTTTCCTGTTCACTGACACTAAATTGAGAAGTTTTTCGAGACGGACTCCAGTTGCTTGCGTCAACCTGTGGTGACTATGTTTTCGCACGATTTGTGAACGTTACAAAACACAAGGGTGAGGTCCTCTTACAAGGAAACTGAGACTCTTTGCGAACATCTTAAGATATTTTAAGAACTTCCTTGCAATATGGTGTTTGAAATTTGTCGCCAGCAGTCGCAGCTCAGTGAGACATTGGCCTAACTTAAGCAAAGCATGCTAAATTTTCAGAAAAATATCTCAAAATTCAGCTGCTAATTCCTTGTTTATACTTGTTCCTACGTTTGTAGTTGCTTTTCAGCCAATGCGTGTTGGCTTTTTTTCTGAGTTTTGAAAGTTTGCTTTTGGATCTTAAAGCACTTTTGTTTTTGTTTTCGCAAAGAATTTCATTTGATAAAATCATCAAGTGAAGACAAAGCATGCTTTGAAAGGATCTACATCCCCCCGCCCCCACCTCCACCTTTCATGCAAGGGTTTCAAACTAAGATCATCTTCGACTAAGAAATACTACTTTGTATGTGCTGTGAATGACTCTCAGCTGCTTCCACACTAAATTTCAGTTTAATGTCTGTCAATTTCTTTGAGTTATAGCCAATGAAATTGACAGCTGACCAATTCCCAACAATTCCCAACATCACAGGTAGATAAATAGTAAAACAGAAAATAAGTTACAAGTTACATAAAAATAATAAGGCATTTTTTTAAAATAGGCAGAAAATACCAAAGTTTAATTTCAGTTTCTGCAAATTGTTGTCTAAAGTGGCCTAACTGCAGCGGCCATCTGAAATTGATTTGACTCCAGAAGGTTTTCAGCTGTGGGTATACACCCAGTGATTAATTTTTGAGTTAAATGAAACTCCAGTCAGTCGTTCATGAGACATTTTGCTAACAAACAGACAAACATATTTTTTAAATTATTTTGTCTTCAGCGACAGGCGATGACAAACAAAGTTTTATGTAAAACATTCATGAGTTCATCATTTACAGATTTTTTTTAAAATACTAAGGTACTAAATTACAAATCTCAAATGAAATGGTCACTTTTGATATTTAGGGATAACTTTATATTTCAGGATATATATATATACACAGGTGCTGTTCATAAAATTAGAATATCATGAAAAAGTAGATTGATTTCAGTAATTCCATTTAAAAAGTGAAACTTGTATATTATATTCATACATTACATACAAACTCATATATTTCAAATGTTTATTTCGTCTAATTTTGATGATTACAAATGACAACAAATGAAA
>NC_051441.1:21559349-21565893 GCF_001649575.2 Kryptolebias marmoratus
GTTGTCATTTGTAATCATCAAAATTAAACGAAATAAACATTTGAAATATATGAGTTTGTATGTAATGTATGAATATAATATACAAGTTTCACTTTTTAAATGGAATTACTGAAATCAATCTACTTTTTCATTCTAATTTTATGACCAGCACCTGTATAGCCCACCCTTTAAATATCACCACCAGCCACCACTGCACTGGAGTGAGACGTCAGCAGTGAACGTCTTGTCCCCGTCAGATCTATCCAAAGGATGTTGCTCCAGAAGTCTTGCAGCTTTAACCTTTAACCTGCCGACCAAGGTCCAGATAGCCATTTCACAGTCTGACCTCGGGGTGAATTTGCTGGGACCTCCACTCCCGGAAAAAACTGACAGTTTATTGTTTCCGTCTCGTGAATAATCTCTCTCCCTGTACGATTATGGCCTCTAAATTGTTAGGAAATGACCTTTAACCCTTCCCAGACTGACATTAGCTTCTCTGAGGTCATTGCTGATGTCTTTCCTGCTTGACTTTGTGGTAACACACACCTGTCCGCTCCAGAGCAAGCAAAAGGACAAAACTCCTGCTTTTATAGAGGTGATCACTGATGATGATCAGTTAATAATCGTTTTTACTGAAACCTCTTAAGCTCTGTAGAAGCAACAACGTAGGCACTGAGTCCCACAGCCAGCTTTCCCTTTGTGGCTTTGTTTTCATTTTGTGGCGACACTAGACAGAATTCAGGACTATAGTGTTTCAGTTTCAACAACGCCACCCTGAGAATTTCACCCAAGGAATATTACCTTCTTTGTAAGGCACGCAGATTCGAAGATGCAGGTATTTGAAACATCTGAGACAGAGTTCTGAACTACATTTATTAAGTTATTTAAAAAGACTTGTGTAAAACCACAATAAAACAAAAGAAAGCCACAGTAGCTGAGGTTACTGGCAGAAGGGGCCACTATAGGGACGGCATCCACCAAGTACAGCAAACCAAACAAGAAAAAAAAAAACCCTTTTAAGGTCCCAGACACAGTGAGACAACCCAAACTCAGGAACACAGCACACAGAAGAGGAAGACACTGTCACCACACCAACTCCGCCACTGGACCTCAGCAACTGCAAACAAAAAAACAAATAATGAATATAACAAAAGAAAAACAATATCAGCCCAAATAAGTGAATAATTATATAAAAAGAATAAAAAAGGGCTGTAACAAAATAAATAAATAAAGAGTTAAAAGGACAAACTTCAAGTTAAAACATCATTAAAACTAGGTGTGGCCCTCTGGCCACGCCACACCAGGAGATGAGAAAGTCAGAGGATTATGTGACTGTATCGTGTCCTAAAGGCAAATGGTCCAAACAAGTAGACGCAAGGCTGTTTCGTGAATGAACCAGTAGATCTGCTCTGGCAGCTGTTTTGGCATGCTCCTACAACTGATCCGTGTAAGCCAATAAAACTAATTGGGTGACCATGGCGATGACAGTGCTCGTTAGAGTTTGTGTGCAGGAGTTTTACTTTAATCCGAGCCTGCTTATGCAGAAATCCCTGTTTTCACTTCCTCTGTGTAACTGATCTTTTTAACCCTCCCGAAGCCCTCGTAACCTCCCTGCGCCCTTTGCCAAGCCCTCTGAGCTCCCTGCGCCCTCTGCCGAGCCCTCAGCACCATCCTCCAAATCCATCAAATCAGTCAGCATTCCTGAGGAGGATGACGCCTCTCTGCCGGTCAGGGTTCCTGTGGGGGTTGGCGAGGACGACGCTCCACCGTCCAATGTCTCAGTGGGGGTCGGCTGAGACGACGTCCCACCGTCCAGTGTCTCAGTGAGGGTCAGCCAAGACGATACGCCAACAACGGGTCAAACCGATGCTGCTGTTCGCTTTGCTTCGCCACCTCGTGGATCCGGAAGGACGCCTCGCTCAGCTCAGTCACGCCGAGGGACGAGCAGGATGCCTCGCTCCCCTCCGCGTCGTCGAGGGTCTCGGACGACGCCTCGCCCCGCTCAGCCACGCTAAAGGAACGAGCAGGACGCCTCGCTCCCCTCCGTGTCGTTGAGGGTCTCGGACGACGCCTCACCTCAGTCAGTCACGCCGAGGGTCTGGACCGACGCCTCGCCTCAGCTCAGTCACGCCGAGGGTCGTTGCTTCGCCCAGCTCCGTCATGCCAAGGGATGAGCAGGATGCCTCACTCCTCTCCGCTTCATCGAGGGTCTCGGACAACGCCTCGCCCCGCTCAGTCACGTCGAGGGTCTCGGAGAACGCCTCGCCCCGCTAAGCCACATCGAGGGTTTCGGACGACGCTTCGCTCAGCTTCATCTCGTCTGATGGGTCCACGTCTGCCTGGCTCTCGCCTGCTTGGTCCACTTCTGCCTGGCTCTTGCCTGCTTGGTCCACTTCTGCCTGGCTCTCACCTGCTTGGCTCACGCTGCCCTCACCCAAGCCTGCTTGGCTCACGCCGCCCTCACCCAAGCCTGCTTGGCTCACGTCGCCCTCAGGCTGTGAGGATTTGGATTTTTGTGTTTTTCTGTTTTGTTTTCTTTGTTTTGTTGCGGTTTTTAGTTAGTGTTTCAGATTGGTTTTTCCTGTTTGTGCTCAGTATTCACTCCTCCTCCGTCACTCTTTTGCCCTCCTTGCCATGCTCATCTCCACCTGTCTGTCATTATCCCCACTCACCTGTTTCCACTTACCTCGTCACCCTCAGTATTCAAAAACCCGGTCACTTCTCCCACTATCTGTCGGTTCATTGTTTGTTCGTTGTCTGTTGCTGCTCACTGTGCTTTGTTTTTTTGATGTCTTGCCTTGCCACGTTCTTGAATTTTTTTTTATGTTTGAGTTTGCTGCCACGTCAGCTTTTGTTTTGTTTATTTCTTTATTTAATAAATTAGTTTTTTCATTTTAAGAATGAGTCTGCATTCTGGGTTCGTTTTCATCTCCACCCAGTCTGACATCATTCTGTGTCCTGCTTCATCTGACCAATCAGAGGTGTTCTAGCTTCATCCCAAGATGAGTTTTCAAACAGCATAATGGTGTTGTGGAATCAGAATTGTAAAAAAAAAGGATTTTTGACGATGCATCAAGCAATAAATCCGAGGGAGGAGGCAATTTCAAGCAGCAGAATATGCCTTAAGATAGTAAGAGAAGCTTACCATCTCAGCCTTATACAAGTTGAGAGAACATATTAAAAGGGAACAAGGAGACCAATCCTATCAGAGCTGGAGAGCTGTATCACTTGGAGAATGGCTTGACCTGACATCAGAATGTGATCAAAGATGTACTCTGTTTTACATGTAGGACAATCTTGCAATAGGGATTTCCTACTTGTAAACCACAATCGCTGAAACTTGTGCTCAGTCCATCTTTTCCGTCAATCTTATATGATTACCATGATAGTGTTTACACTCATGAGTCAATGCTGTTTTCAAAATGGTGGCAGACATTCTGGCTCTTAACAAGATATATATGGGGCATTGTGATATTGATATCAAAAACCTAGTAACAATTCAGTTTCATTTGCAACTTCTCAGACAGAAAACAACAATAGAAAACAACTATAGTCAGTCACTGTGACAAACAGACAACAGCCTGGATCTCAACATACTTTGAAGAACTGTGTTCTTCTGAGTTCAGCTCTCAGGACTTCAGTAACTTCAAACCGAATCTTTGCAGTTCTGAGTTTAGTCTTGCTCACTCTCTCTCTGCTCCTGGTGGAAGGAGGACGGGTTTCTTTTCTCTCTGTCTCTGTCTCCTGAACGACCCCCCCACCCCCACCCCCCTCCCCCTCCGCCTCTCTGCCCTGCTCTCTTTTCGGAGCCTCTCTTTTGCATATTCTCCAAAATTTAGAAACTATGGATCTGGTCAGCTGGTCTATCAACGCAATTGATCAAATTTTCTTGACGGGAAGACTGGGCAAGGGAGAGCCCGCCTGTCCAGATGGGACATCTTTTGCTAGATACACAATGGATTCCTGGCAGAAGTGGAATATTGTGTGTCTATCAATTTTGCCAGTGGAGGATGTGGAGGATCTTTACATATTTGGGTTTTTAATAACAGGATTTCTACTGTTTGGATTAGGCAGTTACCTGACACATCGTCAAATTCGTTTGATGGGTTCAGCAATCTACACTCAGACTGTGATGTTATGGGAGCAGAATCGCAAGTTGGATGCAATCCTTTTACAGGATCGTAGGCTAAATGCGGTTTCTGGACTCAGGAATGAAATGCGATAAATCTTGGAGAAAGTTGCTCGCTCGGCGCAGGCAGAATGGACCTGGAATTTGGTTGTTTGGATTTGCCATTGAGAAGTATCAGCAAGACTTTCAAGGCAGACTGAAAACATAAGTCGGCCTGACCCAAAACAATTATTGTTATGTGAATCTGGCTCCCTTGCGCCGGCCTTGTCTGGCCAGCTATCTTCAATTTCTCCCTGGATTTTATGTAAACAAGATGCTCTGCCCCCTCCCTTGCTTAAGGACATCTGTGGATCTGCTCTGGGCTGGCTGATAACATTCCATCATTATCAAAGACAATGGCTTCTGTGACGTGATTCATGGACTTCTCTACAAACACACACACACACATTCAACACACACCACACAGTCTTCCACAATCTCTAGAAACACACACACACATTTCCCACCATCTCTGCCTCATCTCTGTCACCCCACTAGCACTCCCTCTCTCCCTTCCTTCACTACCTTAGTTTAGTTATCTTAGCAATTCTTATGTTGGCTGTCAGCGGGCCTTTAGTGCTATTAGTTAGCCTCTTGTACCTTTAGTTTAGCATTATAATGTTTCAGTTTATGTTAGCTTATTTAGCCTTCCTGTACATTTAGTTTAGTTTAGTTTATCTTAGCTCATATTTTAGATATTGTTAGATTGTTAGATTCTTGATTGTTGTTTAGTTCAGCTTTAACTTTATCATGATTTCATTTAGATTATCTTAGCTACTATTTTGACTATTTTGATCTTAGCTCATGTTTAGATATGTTTAGTTTCATGATTTTATTTAGATTATCTTATATTAAATTTAAATTATACATGATTGATGTTTTTATTTCTGTATTTCTATATTTGATTTTGATGTTTTTATCTGTATTTGATTCTGTACCTGATTGTTGTTTCTGTGTTGTAAAGCACTTTGAATCACCTTGTTGCTGAAAAGTGCTATATCAATTGTTACGTCCCCTTAGATTGGCAGTTGAGATGTTTTATTTTACACCATGTTATTTAATACAGTTCAGACATTTAAACTTCAGGGAGAGCTCAAGCCAACATAACAAACAAAACAGCCCTACCAAACGTAAAAGTAAACTTACCTAAAGCTACAGAAAACAAAATACCAACCTACAAGATAACCTTCCTAACAAGCACAAAAACAGGAGAAAACTTAGAATAAACAAAAAGGCAGCTCTCCCCTACCAAACAGTCTGACCAGATGTACATCTCCCCAGGTAGACAAGGCGCTCAGGCCCACATGGACCAGACAGGGGGGTATGGCAGACAAATGGCCAAAAGGCCTTGAAGTGCAGCTTCACAGCCATTAAGTAGCTGGCAGATAATTGCTGATTGGAGGGAAGTCGAGGACACAGCACCCAATCGTAGAGGAGGTGGAGCCTAAAGCAGAACAGGACATTACTTCAATGTCAGAAACAAAACATCCACATTGGAGCTGTAACACAATAAATTTCACTTCACTTCACTTTGAAGGAGTCTTTGCTGATGGATACACCAGGACACCTGTGGGACTCCAGGGCCGCTATTATTCGGATATGTTTGTGCAAAAACTGCCGAAACCACATGAACTCCTTGGAGCTCCCAAGGGCCGCTTTGACAAGATAAACAAGTGTGTAGCTCAACCATTTCAAGAGCGCCATAACAGTATTTTGACACCTGCACAGGAGCTCAATTATGACAGAAAACATGTCCAGGTCTAAACAAACATATTGATGATAAAAGCTTGAAATGGTGTTTAGCCCCCCTTTAATTACGATTTAACACTGAACAAAAGATAAATAACCGGAAGGCAGGCGATCTAAATCCTCATGTTAGCGTTTCTGTAAACAGGCTAAGAACCAGTAGAGTAAAAATTGGGAGGAATTTACAGAGGATGCAAAAGGAAGCCCAGGACTCTCTAATAAAGGTATCCGCAGAAGAGCTGCCTTAGTCTGCCTCCAGACTTTATGACAGCGTTTTATATGCGCTTGGACCGATGGAACCAGGATCTCAGTCTCCAGATCTGGGAAGAGAGGTGGGTTGTACCCCAGAGAGGCTTCAAACGGAGAAAAACCCGTGGCAGCAGAGGTATGACCATTATGAGCGTATTCGATCCAAGGTAAATGTTTGCACCAGGAGGAAGGGTTATTGTTGATAACACATCGTAGAGCCGCTTCTAACTCCTGGTTGCATCTCTCTGTTTGCCCGTTGGACTGCGGGTGATAACCGGACGATAGACTGACCTGAGCCCCCAGCGCATTACAAAATGCTTTCCAGACCTGGGAGACGAATTGGGGGCCTCGATCAGACACTACATCTTGCGGAATGCCATGGAGCCGGAACACGTGATGGAC
>NC_051441.1:21566681-21567408 GCF_001649575.2 Kryptolebias marmoratus
AGGTAATGCTCCAGCGCTGGTCTGGTTCCTGCCGACGCCTTAAGTACACCTGTCCTTGAAATCAGCCAGATCTCTTGCAGGTGAGGAAAGAGTGTTGACGAGACGTCAATCACCCGTCTGGCCACGCCCACCAGGAAGTACTCACACACACCAACAACACAGTCCCAAAACCCCACGATCAACACACTTGTGGCCAAACTTTATTAAAAAAATTATTTAAATTTTTTTTTAATGTGCAGTAAGGGTTACAAGTTACTGCTTCAACCACATCTCAGCAGAGACGGTGAACATTAAGTCTGACTGAGCCATGTTCTGTGCCTCCGTTGTCGAGGCAGCTGCCCTGAACTGTGGTTGCAAGATTTGTGTTGCATCTTGTGGCAGCCATCCTCAAACCCGGTGGTGGAAATCCTGGTTAAGGGGAGGCCTATTATGTTTCCTTGAACAAATTAGGATAGGTCTGTGGGCTATACAAAACATGTTCATTACATTTAATACACAAAATCATTCTTGGGTATTGAGATTTCACCTGACCAGTTCTGCCTGTTTTGAGCTCATTTCAGAATGAGTAGTTTAGTGCAGGGATGCGTCACAATTATGCAAATAAGCAGCTGTTTAAGAAATACTTTTATAGTTGTCTGTATAAACCAGAAAAAGGAACATTTTTAGAAATCATGCTACTCCAAGAAAATACTCAGCATTCTTCCAAGAGTTTGTATCTAAACAAAAA
>NC_051441.1:21567508-21569487 GCF_001649575.2 Kryptolebias marmoratus
ATTTGCGGTGAGATGCTGCGTTCGGTTCACAGGAAGATGGGACTATTTTAGTTTCAAATGTAGCTGAACATGTGATAAGACTAATCATGTTCCACTTCAGACTCAGATAATAACTTTATCTTGTTTACAGATTGTTTCGTACATGTTTTGGACTGTAATTACTTCAGCGTACTTTCAGCTATTTTAATTATTAATTATTCAAAATGTTCAGCTTGTTCACAACATTACAGCTATTCTTTTTGTACCTTTTATGCTTTTAATGAATAAATGATATAATACTGTAACTTTATTTACACGTTTTATCATTGAAATGAATGAAGAACCCTTCAAATCCTTGAAAAACTGTTCTTTGAAATCAATTTTAGCACATTAGCTTCATTTTTAACTTTTAGCTACTGATTTGCTGATTTTTTTAGGTTTTAGGTTCTGTGTTGGTAATGTTAGCTTTTAGCTTTTGTTTTGCTATTCTTAACTCTTAGTTACTAGTTTTCTCATTTTAGGATTATATTACTATTTTGCTGGTCCTATCTTTTAGCAGGTAGTGTGAATATTAGCTTTTAGCTTTAGCTAATTATAGTTAATTGACAGTTAATTGACTTTAGCCAACACAAAATGGCTACAACTCTGTTGCTTTTACATTTATTGAGCTAAAATTTGTTGTGGCAGTAGCTGAGAGTCATGCTTAACACATGCTTTGAGAGCTAACAGATCTTGCATGAGATTGTGCGTAATGTTGTTTATAAGGTTTGACCAAAAGACTACAGCTCTATCCTTTAATGATGATCTTGGTTTAACATGCCTACATTCCTTCAAGATATGCTAGGCCTTTAATTTCGTATTTAGTGTTTGCTTTTACTTAAAGCCATAATTGCAGTCAGAATATGCTAATTTTTAGTGTTTTTGATTTGAATTTTTATGATTCTAACACAAATTCCTAAATGATTAAATAATGAAATGATTATTTGAGGGTTAATGTAACACAAATTCATTGGGTTTTTTGTAAAAAATTGAGTTAGAAAACAGCAACTATTCCTTGCCTTTGTTTACAACTAAATTCGGTGATCAGTAATTCAGAATACCTCACACAGCTCATTTACATCTAATCTTAGCAAAACTGTTTGCTGAACGCTCAATTTCCTCCTAGAAAATTACTTCTGTCACCTCTCACTCTTACAGCTTTCACTGGCCCTTTCTTCTAACTAACCAACTAACCAACTAACTAACTAACTAACTAACTAACTGTAGGCAACAAAAACATGACTACTAAATTCACTCATTTATTACAAATTATGATGACTTTGCAGTGAAGGATTTGTATTTATTGGTTATTTTTATCATATGTGATACACATATACAAAAAATTAAAATAAAAAACAATGAAAAAGTGTGTATTTTGGCAGCTTTTATGGCTTTAAGCATTTTTTAAAATTTCTGCACTAAAGAATGCTTTTAAAAGCAGAGTGACAAGTACCTATAAACAAATCTTTCTGTGGCAGATTGTGTGCAAACCATGTTTGCATTTTATGAAAAAAAATTAAACAAAAAAGAACTTCAGTCAAACAAGAAGATGTCTGATTTACATAACTTAGATAAAAATTGGGACGTTACAAAGAAGAGCATATTGTGTGCATGAGGAAAGTGAAACACTCAGACTTTCAGTGACTGCAGCAGTCTGTCAGTAGTGAGATCAAAGGGTGAACATGTGACCTAATGAGAATGAGCTCTTTTGTCTGTTTTTACAGGAGTGGTTTTTGCCAGTTTGAGCTCTGGACTGGGAGAACTGTCCTTCCTCTCTCTCAGTGTCTTCTTTAACAGGTAAACTTTAATCTAGTGCTGGGCGATATGGAAAAAATCCTATATCACAATATGGATAATTTTATATCACGATAACGATATATATCACGATATACCCCAATTACGTACGTTGTCAGTTATTCTCTGAAAAATATGAAAAAATAATCTAATTTCTTACTTTTTTC
>NC_051441.1:21569618-21574928 GCF_001649575.2 Kryptolebias marmoratus
GGCGTCAGATGAGAAAACAGTCTAATAGCAGAGTTAGCATTAGCATTAGCAGAGTTAGCATATTAGCTTTTTCTGCTCCGTGTTGGACTTCTTGAACCAAATCACAGACGTCCCCCTGGTTTTGGTAAAAGTCTTTCTTCTTAGGCTGCCTGCTAGCTGTCTCTACTTGTTGCGACCCCGGGTTTGATACTTCCTGCGTCTCCATCTTTCAGCACTTATGACTTAAATGCTGACACATACGGTGGGTCACAGAATATGGTGTACCACCGGGCCGCACAGAAAGCCGCTGCCGTAAAGCAGCGTCATGTCGCAAAATGGAGGTTCTTTGCAAAATAGTTATTTTTTCTTATTATTTATCACTTATATAAACTGAATTTATGCAAAGTGACAACACTAATACATTCGTCGTAGCCTACGTTATGAAATATTTACATGAATCATTGATACAATTATGATAGAAATGACAGAAACTATAGAGACGATAGAAACAATAGAAGAAAATATATCACGATAGACACTTTTCTATCGTCCCCACGATATGGATTGTGCCCAGCACTGCTTTAATCTATTTTATTTTTCCACCCACTCCTCTCTCTTTTTATTTTACTAAATGTTCATTTATTCACGATGTAGTCTGAACCTTATTGGGTAACATTGCTCTGTACCAATTCATAATACAGCTGTATTGGGTTTGTACCTGGTACCTATGGACTCTATTAGTTGACTTGATACCCTGTATAAACCTAAACTAACCCTAATTATAGAATTGATCAAAAGGAAAGCCTTAAGCCTTGTCTTAAAAGTAGATAGAGTGTCAGCCTCACAGACAGAAACTGGAAGTTGATTCCACAAGAGAGGAGCCTGATAACTGAAAGCTCTGCTTCCCATTCTACTTTTAGAAACTCTAGAAACCACAAGTAAACCTGCAGTCTGAGAGTGCTCTGTTAGGAAGATGTGGAACAGTAAGATCTTTAATATAGATAGGACTTGTTTGTTGGTTCAGAAGATATGAGCAGATAATGAACCCCAAGTAGATGGTGCATCCTAAAAAGAGAATCGGCATGGAGCCTTGGGAAAGCCTTTGGAACAGTTATGGGATCCATTTGTTTTTTCCTCACTACGACACCTTGAAGCAATCTGGAGTTTGAAGCCCGTCCCAGTGAGGTCACCAGTCCTTCACTGGGTCACCACAAAGACCCATAACCATGCATATTCACTACTAAAGTCAGTGTAGAAACACCAGTATGCCCAGCATGTATGTTTTTGAACTGTGGAAGGACACCGAAGTTCCTGGAGAAAACCCTAGAAAGAAAGGTCCAACTACAGTAACTACTGCTTCACCAATAGATTAAGGCTCAAACCCCAGACAAAAGAATATTAGACCACCACTCCCAGATGATGTTCATTTAACTTTTCTATTTAACAAACTAAATTAAAAACATGACAAAACTGTTTTTAATTCAGCATATGAAAATTTAGGCTTTGTTAAGCATAAAATAAAATAAAAAAATAAATAAAAATTGTTGGAATTGATGCTTGTTATTTCTCATCAAAAAGAAAAACACTACAAAGTGAATACACTCTAGTAAACGGAAAAATATAAAGTAGAATATGTTATACTATAAAATAAAAAAAAGTTTTTTTGTTTGTTTTTTAGCTTCTTTGGATTTTAGTTCTGAACCAGGCTGTTTTTAGGAATGTGGTTCAGGTGTGTTTGTCTCAGAGGAATGTTATGTTCTGCCCTTTTTTGTGTTGTTAACGCTGGTCTCCCATCCTTCTCAGGAATGTCCTGGAAGGCTGGGGCTCGGGCACTGGTGGAGCTGGTGTTGCTGGTGCTTTCCTCTACTCGGCTCTGATCCAAGCCGGTCTGTCCCCTCAGGTCACACTCCTTATCATGCTGGTGGTCCCATTTCTTATGCTGGTTAGGTAAGTGTGGAAGCACTGGCTTTGAAAACTGTTTCCCAGCTGTACTGCAGTAGTATCCAGATTGTGTTTGGCCTTTCCCTGTCAGGACTGATGAGAGTTTTTCTTTTTCACAAAATGATCAGACGTCTGTTGGAGGTAGTGGTCAAAGGCATCTTAAAAGTGTATAAAATAACTTTCCTGTCAGTGTATTCCAAAGATCTGGTGATTAGTTTAAATTTTTGCATAAAATCATTTTCAGAATAAAAAGCCATCATGGTCTCCTGTTGAATATAAAGGTCTTAGTACTGACAAACAGATTTGATCTCCTTCCTGTGTCTGGATCAGATGTTTACGTGCTCTCATCAGACATGGATGTCATGGTAATTTGGAGTTTTAATGATTGGTTCAAACTGTTCTTTGTCCAGGATAAAAATATTATACAACTTCAGTGATTTTTAAAATTAATTTATTTTGCATTTTCTCGAATCAATACAGGGTCAGATTTATCCATATAGGCTCAAATGTATCCAAGTACACCCACTAATATTTGGTCAAATCTCCCTTTGAAAGTTGTAGCCATCCACAAGCTTCTGGTATAGTTCTGTTTGGATATTTGGCCACTCTTCTTGGCAGAATTGGTAGTGTATTTGAACTGATTGATTTTCTGGCACAAATCCAGTTTTTATACGTAGTCCACACATTTTCAATCCAGTTGAGGTTGGGCTTTGTTAAAACCAGTCCTGGAGATTAATTCAGCTTTATCAATTAGAAACCAGTTCTGATGTGTGTTTAGGATCATTGTCTTTTTTGAACACCCAATTGTGTCCAAGTTTCAACCATCTAGCTGATGATTTGAGTTAAACATTTGGAGGTGGTACTCCTCCTTTCTTGTTCCATCCACTTTGTGAAATGCACCAGTACAACATCATGATGCATCCACCACCATGCTTGACAGGTGGTATAGAGTTCTTAAGTCTGAAAGCCTCACCTTGACTCCTCCAAACATGCTTCCTGTCATTGTGGCCAAACAACTGAATCTTTCTGATCTGACCATAAATCTTTTCTCCAAATTTTCTTTTAGGAACATTTCTTAAAAATCAATCAATTCTAACAGAATGCTCAACCTAACCTCATTTTATTTTTTCAGTACAAGACTGCACTGCTTCTTTTCTTTTTGTATTAATTTGTTCACTTGTGCAGTAAGTGTTGTGCATGAAAGATGTTGATCCCATAGAAGATCAGTGTGAACATACACTAATATGAAGAATTAACACCTGTATAACCATTAGCAACGAGGATGTAAACTATTGACAGGTCTGGTACATTATTATTTATATTTTTCCTTTGTGTGTGTGTGTGTGTGTGTTTTATTCCATCCCAATCACCAGTTATTTTATGGTGCTGGTTCCTTCATCTTCCTTACCTCAGTGGAGCAGGATGCAGACTGACTATGAAGCTTTGGACTCAGAGGAAACACAGCAGCTTCTGGATGAATCAGAAGATGAGTCATCAACACCAGGTAAAAGTTACAGACTCACAATAGACTGCATGACAAAAAAATAAATGCTTCTTGTTGGTTCTTCACAGTAGCATCTCTTGTAGATATACTATTTATTAATATGCAGACGTTGGCTTTGATCTCTGAATCTATAACCACACTCATATTTGATAGAATTTCATAACCTAAATACATTCAAACACCTCCTTACTTTGATTATAGGTCTATGCAGAGTTGGGAAATAATTAGTTATCCCTACATGTAGCAGTGTACCATAGTTTATTTACAAAATAAAAGTTGTAATTTCTGCAACTTACAAGAAAATTATGTAGCCTAATTCAACTTAGTTACTTAAAGTTAGGCTCCTTATGAAAATATTCATGAATACAATTTGCGTTTCATTTTCTGTGAAAAGGCTAGGCTGTATGTTCATTAATATGTCAATGTCTAAGTCAATGTCAAATTTATTTATATAGCACATTTAAACAACATTAGTTGACCAAAGGGCTTCACAATTTACACCAACCATCAAACACAGAACAAGATTAAAATAACAAAATAAATTGAAACAGAAATATAAACAGTAAACAGAAAATAAGTTGAGTAAAAGTATCATAAAACATAACTCAAACTGTATTCAAAGCCAGTGAAAACAGATGCGTTTTTAAAAGAGATTTAAAAAGAGGAAGTGAAGATGCCAGAGTTGTTCCAGAGTTAAGGTGCCACAGCAGAAAAAGCCTGATCTCCTCTGAGCTTCATCCTGGTTTTTGGGACAACCAATAGCAGATGATCAGATGATCTCAGTACCCGGGAAGGAACATAAGGCTGAAGCAGGTCGGAGAGATACGACAGTGCAAGTCCATGTAGGCATTTATAAGTCATTAAAAGAATTTTAAAATCTATTCTATAACACACAGGGAGCCAGTGAAGGGAGGATAAAACTGGTGAAATGTGCTCAAACCTACAAGGTCCTGTAAAAAAGACGATCCGCAGCATTTTAAACAAGCTGCAGACGTGAAAGTGAGACCTGACTAACCCCAACATAAAGTACATTACAGTAATCAAGTCTGGTTGTAATGAAGGCATGAACTACTTTCTCAGGGTCAGGTCAGGTTAAGACAAGCTTAAGTTTAAAAAAATATTTATTTATTTATTGTTTACAATGTTTTTGCCTTTTTTTATTGTTTTCTCTCTTGGAGAGAAAATGACCTCCCTCCAACAGGTGAAGGTTGTCTCTCGCATGCCTCACAAAAGGCATGATATCTTTTTATCCTGAAACAGGAGTAATTTAAGTTTTAACTTTGTAAAAAAAACTGAACAGATGGACAGGTACACATACAGGAGAACATTCATACACAACGCAGACACACACACACACACACAATAACTCTTTTTTTCCCACCAAACAGCACGCACAGAGAAACACACACCTACAGTGGATTGCAAAAGTATTCAACCTGTACAACTGGAGTTTTGTTGAATTTTTAATGGTTATAAGTAGTAATTCTACAAAAAAAATAGTCCAGATTAGCTAAAATTAATGAGGAGGGATCTCTGTTACATGTTTCTTAAAAATATAAAAAAGTGGTGCATGCATATGTATTCACCCCTTTTACCCTTTTTTAAGCCACATAATATGTTAGATAAAATCCCCTCAGGGCATTCTAAGTGTGACTATAAACACAGAAAAGAATGTTATAGAAAACAGCCTATTCTATATGTTGGTCAGAAAGAATTACTCCACTTTGTTCGCTTTAGCAGCTTTATTCCGCCATGCACAACTACAACTGAATCACCTCCACCGCCCCCACCCACGAGGTAAAAAGGACATCACAGTGCCCCCTAGTGGACTGGTGTACAATATAACCAAAAGAACTGTAACAATCTCAGTCTCTTCTTTAAAAAAA
>NC_051441.1:21575028-21584858 GCF_001649575.2 Kryptolebias marmoratus
TTAAACATGGCTTTCCTGAAACTTGCATGTGGTCAGATAACAGAAGTGGTGTCAGCTTTTGAATTTGTCAGATGAAGTGAAAAGTAATCTTGGGGTGCTTTATATCTGATTAGCTGTAGACATGCTGTTTAAGTTTGTCATTTAGAGACTTCTATCCAGAGCAAGAACCAGAGCATATTATAGTTTTTCACATTTTATGATGTTCACCATTACTCTGCAGCATCTAGAATGTGGTTCTCAGAGATTGTTGTAGACGGCGAAAGTGACAGATTCTTGGGACGTACCAGGTGACAACTTACAGCTCCCATCACAGAGAGGAGCGTTTCTGTTCATGTCTGCAACTGTAACAGCATCTGAGTCAAAGTGCTGCTGAGTTACAATCAAGGGACAAATTTCTAAAGTTTTTTCATATTAAAACATTTAACATTATTATCTGCTCCTGACCTGACCAGGTCTTAAATTATTTAAAGTCTCAGACAGCACTATGTCAGTATTTATTAGATTGATAATCTTCTTCTGTTTCTTTCGGCTGTTCCCTTTTCAGGGTCGCCACAGCGAGTCATCCTCCTCCATCTAATTCTGTCTTCTGTGTCTTCTGCACATGTCCAAACCATCTCAGTCTGGCCTCTCTAACTTTATCTCTCAGTCCTTCAACCTGTGCTGTACCTCTGATGACCTCATTCCTAACCCTATCCATCCTTGTCTCTCCCAAGGAGAACCTCAACATCTTCAGCTCTGCCAGTGCCAGTTCTGTCTCCTGTATTTTTGTCAGTCCCACTGTCTCCAAACCATTCAACATTGCTGCTCTGACCACTGTCTTGTAAATCTTTCCTTTGACCTTTGCTGGCACCCTTTTTTCACTCCCGAAACTTTTCTCCATCCTGCCTCGAGTCTCTCATTCACCTCTTTACTACACTCCCAGTTTTCCTGGACAGTCGATCCTAAGTCTTTGGTGGATGGTTTGGGCTCATGCAGTCATTGACTCAACCATGAACTCCTCTGTAGACTAAAGGATACTGGTGTCAAATATGGAGACATCTGTCTGACAGCGGAAGCTTGGACCAAACTGGGTCATGATGCAACAGAACACAGATCCAAACACAGAAGTTAATAGAAATTAATCTACAACAGAACGGCTCAAAAAGAAAAGAAAGAAGGTGTAAAAATGCTTCAGTAAAAGTCCAGACATCAACCTGATTGAAATGCTGTGGTGGGACCTTCAAAGAGCTGAGCAGAAACTAATGTCTGCAAACATCAATGAACTGAAGCAAAACCTATAAAGAGTGGGCAAAAATTTCTCCACAACCTTATGAGAATAATAGTCAGACAGAAAACTACTGCTAAGAGTTATTGCGGCTAAAGGTGGTTTTACACTTTGCTGGATCATGGAGTGGACAGTTCTCATACATTGCATCTACATTTTAGTTTAGTTTTTGTTAAATATGTAATGTCACAGTGTAGTATGACATGTTCTGTGATTATTTTGAGGTTGTTTTAAGATTTATTGATTGATGACTTATTACTGATATTTCAAACATTATAAATAAAAGAAGGTATACTTACTTTTTACTGTGACTATTATGTATCTTAAGGGTTTCTTTATATATATCTCTGTATTTGTTTTGGCTAAGTCATACTTTTCCTCCTGCTTCCAGTCTGTGCACTTGTCTGGACATCAGTGACACAGACATTAAATAACACCAGATATGTGGAATGTGCCACTAAATCTGCAGTGTTTTCCTTTTGGATGCCTGGAAATAATGAACTGCAACCACAAGAACGGTGTAAAAACATAAAACTAAACCAGTGAAATCTGAAAGCAGGGGAATTAGTCTCTATTGATGTTAAATTTTAAAGGTTTTTGTTTGCCACTTGTGTGAATAATGCTTATATCATCAGGGTAAATCTCATTGCTAAACTGCACATGCATTCCCCTCAGTACAGAACACTTGATCCACGAGACCAGTACTGCAGATTTCCTCTGCACCATCTCACAGTGAATGCATCTGTAAATTCACTGGTTCGTTATTGAATAACCACAAAGGCTGTGTTCTCTCGTCTTGAATTTAACAGAGAATGAGGACAGAAGTGTAGGACCTGTTACCATCAAAGAGAAATTTGAAATTATCAAAGTAAGTGAGTTATTTTTTGTTCCTCATTGTTTCACTTTTTGTTCAGTTACATTACTATCAGTCATGACTCCTTTGGGCAGAGCTTAGTGTGGTTTGTGATTCCTCTGGGACTCGTCTACTTCGCTGAGTACTTCATCAACCAGGGCTTGGTGAGTTTTATCCTCACATCATCTCACAGGTCAAACGAAACTGTGTCTGTGTGAGCTGTTTGGAAATATGAGATGTAACTACTATAAAAATAATGTTTACCAATAACATTACTGCAAGCGTCTATATTATAAATTCGTTCTCTTTTAGATGGAACTCCTGTTTTTTCGCAACTTCTTCCTGTCCCATGCAGCACAGTATCGCTGGTTAGTTAACATTACATCAAATTGTTCTGAAGAAACTTCTTGATTCTGACCATTTGAGAGTTTTCTGTGTCCGTTCGGTGTGCTCAGGTACCAGACTCTGTACCAGGTGGGTGTGTTTGTGTCTCGATCCTCCCTCTGCTGCCTGAAGATCAGGAAACTTTGGATTTTCTCCTTCCTGCAGGTGAGAAACAAATCAAACTGGCTTAGGGTTGACCTCATATAGTGAGGCTTCAGCTTGTAAAGATTAGCTTTTAGCTCAGGCGCAGCAAAAGTTAGAGAAAAAACAAGAAATTTACTTCCAAAAAACAAAAGGCAAACAATGCAGAGAACTATTAACAAAAAATAAATATTTTTTTTGTATTTTTAACAACGTTGTTCTGTGTGTTTGAGATGAACTTCACATACTGATCGTATTCATCCCATAAACCTATTCCTGGTTACTGACAAACATTTTTAGAATAACAAATATAGATATCTTTTAAGGGTAGATGTATAAAAAACACATGAAATACCTTTTAGAATAGAAGCTGAACATGCTTGACAGATTTAACCTTGAAAATAACAATATGTGCGATCTCATGTTTTATTGCAAGATGTCACACAGAGTCCGTATGTGTAGTGCATGACTCTCAGCTACTACCACATCAAATTTAATCTCAGTATCTGTAAAGTTGACTGAAAGTTTCTAAAGTCAGCTGGTTGTGGTGGCCATCTTGGATTGGGTTGGCTCCAAAAAGTTATTAGTTGTACCCTTTTTCCCATTTTGTTTTATTTATTTTTGTTTTGCATGGGTGAAGAGTGGATAAGTTGTTAAGAACACATTTTACCCTCTTTAGGTTTTAGAAGGAAGTTTAGTTTGTCCATTGAATAGTTAGTTTTGCAGATGAAAGTTGTTTCCTTCATCTTAACAAGGTCATAGGAAATGTTCAGCCTAATCTTTAACAAACCTCTGACCCATAAATATCCCCCCAAAATTATGTGTTTGTCTTTATTATTATGATGCATTCAATGAGGGATAACTTTCCTGTTTGTAATTAAAAAATGTTTTAAAATCAAATACAGCTAAATTCAAACACATGCCACCAAATCTACATCTCACCATCTCTCTCTCTTCTCATAAACTGTGATAAGCATCATCTGTAGGACTTTATCAGTCTCTCACATGGTTGTGGAGGAATTTTGTCCCACTCTTCTTTCTACTGTTGCTTAAGTTCATTGAGGTTTGCAGACAGATTTCTGCTCAGCTCTCTTAAGGTCTCACCTCAGCATTTCAGTCAGGATGATGACTGGACCATTGGAACACCTTGATTATTTTTTTTTTCTTTTTGAGCCATTATGTTGTAGGTTAGCTGTTGCATTTGGGATCATTGTCCTGTTTTGTGACCCAGTTTTGTCTAAGCTTCAGCTGTCGGACACATGGTTTCACATTTGTCTTCACATTTGAGAAGGAAAATGATGGACCCTAAATAGTTTTGAATTAATGTTGAACCTTCCCCAGATCGATGGGCAGCAGCAGTTGCTTCTCTAAGATCATTGCTGATGTATTTCTATCTTGACACTGTGTTAACCACACCTGTTTGCTCCAGAGCAACAAACTGAAAAACTCCTGCTCTTATAGAGGTGGTCACTGATGATGATCAGTTAATCAAGATATTTGATCAGCAGCTCCTGTTCTGATACTTTTCCTTTAAATCTTGTGGAAGCAGCAAAGATGTGGTTTGTTTTTCAGTCAGTGATTACGCATCTCGGTTTAGTTTTGTCAAATAAATAATGACGTGGTGTTGGGGTCAGAACCTTTTTATTATCATGTCCTCAGAAAGGCCTGACTTTGTATCATCAGTTCAGTACAACTGAATTGATGATACAACCCAATTTATTGAAGTGAATTTTATAGAACAACATGTAGAATGCTCATTCAAAAAAAAAAAAGAAATTTATGTCACCCACTGCTTTTCATGTCAGAGTTTTAAACTAAGGTCATCTTATGAGGATAAATTATAGTGTTGTAGCCATTTTGCAAATTACAATATGTACTGTGTTGTGATATCTCACAGGATGTGATAGCTCTCAGAATATATGTATATATACTACCACTCCAGGTTTTATCTTAATATCTGTAAAATTGATTGAATTCCAGCCATTTTTGTGTTTTCTATGAATGTTAGCTGTGGCAACCATCTTGAATGAGGTTGGCTGAAAAGTGGATCAGTTGTAGATGTACATCCAATGATTACTTCCTGAGAGTTTCATTAATATCTATCCAGTGGTTCAACAGACATTTTTCTACCATGACAGTCAAACAAACACACGCACACAGACAGGGACGAAAACATCATGGCCATTTTGCCTTTGGCTGCAGGCAATAATAATAATATGAGGAAAGGAAGCCAATCAGACTCAGTTGTTAGACTAAGCCTCTGAAGCAGCATAAAGAAGTGAACAACGAGGAGATAAAAAGGTAACATGAACTTAAACCATCTCTGAATAAAACTCTGACAGTGGAATTTAAATTAAGTAAAAAGGGAATTCATGTGTAGGTATTCATATTGTAACATTTTAACAACAATTATTTAAACAGTGCAGATCTTGTTGAGAAATAAAAACGTCTTAGTAAGTAGTTTTGTACTTTTTTTTTTTTTTGACAAACCATTTGTACATTTGTGTCATGTAAAGACCTGTATCTCATGCTGATTTCTGCCTCTCACAGGTACTGAATGCTATCTTCCTGGTGTTTGCTGTACGTTTCCAGTTCCTTCCCAGTGCCTGGCTCATGTTTGGTATCATCTTCTATGAGGGTCTTCTGGGTGGAGCTGCATATGTGAACACCTTCTATTTCATCAGCAAGGAGGTAACAGTCTTTCTCTTGGATAGTTTGTTTATTTCGGATTAGAAAAGAATAAATGTTTAATGGTGATGCAAAGTTATTGCTTCATCCAGGATACTGGACAAACCCAAGCTGGGATGTTGTGTAAAATGTGAAATTATTCAAAATACAATAATTTGCAAATCTGATGAACTCACATTTTCTTCACAATGAAACAGTAAACATATCAAATGTGCAAACTAAAAAATTGTACAATTTCTTAGTTTAAAAAAGGTAATTTTGAATTTAATGGCAGCAACACATCCAGGTCCATGTTTCCCTCTGTGAAGCATCTCCTCTTCTTTTAACATCAGTCTGTAAACATCTAGGAACTGAGGAGAGCAGCTGCTGGAGGTTTTCAATTCAATTCATTCAATTCAAAAATACTTTATTAATCCCAAAGGGAAATTAAATGTTGACGTAGCTCATTTAAATCAAGGAATTATTATAGATGGTGATGGCTGTGGGCAGGAAAGATCTCCTGTAGCGGTCCGTTTTACAACTAATCTGAAGAAGCCTTTGACTAAAGAGACTCTGTTTTCCGATGACGGTCTCATGAAGAGGATGGTCAGGGTTGGCCATGATTTCCTTGATTTTATGCAATCCTTCTTTGCATCATCATCTCCAGAGGTTCCACAGTCATCCCCAGAACAGAACCAGCTTTCTTTATCAGGTTGTTGAGCCTTTTTAGGTCCCTGGCTCTGATGCTGCTGCCCCAACAGATGATGGCAGAGGAGATGACACTCTGAACAACAGACTTATAGAAGATCTGCAACATCTTCCTGGAAACCTTGAAGGATCTAAGCTTCCTCAAGAAGTACAGTCTGCTCTGTCCCTTCTTGAGGAAGCTTAGATTCTTCAAGGTTTCCAGCAAGATGTTGCCAATCTTCTATAAGTCTGGCTTCACTGTTGAGTCTCCAGTCCAGTCTGTTGTCTAGATGAACACCAAGGTATTTATATTCCTCAACCACCTTTTCCTCCATGATGGTAATAGGGTTTGATCTGACCCTGTTTCTCCTGAAATCTACAATCATCTCCTTTGTTTTGTTCACATTCAAGACGAGATGATTGTTTCCACATCATGCCACAAAGCGGTCCACCAGATCTCTGTACTCAACTTCTTGTCCATCTCTGATACACCCGACAACTGCAGAGTCATCTGAATATTTCTGTAGATGACAGGAGTCTGACTTGTGCTGGAACTCAGAAGTGTACAAAGTGAAAAGGAATGGTGAGAGTACAGTGCCCTGTGGTGCTCCTGTGCTGCTGACCACCTGGTTAGACACACAGTTCTTCAGTCTCACAAACTATGGTCTGTTTGTCTGGTAGTCATTGATCCAGGCGATTGTTGAAGCCTCCACCTGAGTCTTCTGGAGTTTCAGATGAAGCAGATCAGGCTGAATTGTGTTAAATGCACTGCAGAAATCAAAGAACATGATCCTCACAGTGCTGCCTGCTTTGTCCAGATGACAGTGGGTTTGTTGAAGCAGGTGTATGATGGCATCTTCAACTCCAACTCCACAGTGATAAGCAAACTGAAGGGGATCCTGATATGTGCTGGTTTGCTTACTCAGGTGGGCTAACAGGAGTCTCTCTAGGACCTGTGGGATGTCAGGGCAACAGGTCTGTAGTTGTTGATGACTGAGGGGTGAGTTTTCTTTGGTACCGGAACCAGACAGGATGTCTTCCACAACAGTGGTACCTTCTCTTGAGTCAAGCTAAGGTTGAAAAGGTACTGCAGAATCCCACAGAGCTGTTCTGGACAGGACTTCAGGACTCTGGGGCTGACACCATCTGGACCTGCAGCCTTGTTCCGGTTCAGTCTCTTCAGCTGCCTCATCACTTGACTTCTAGAAACAGAAAAGTGGGAGGGGGAAGCAAAGAGGGCAGTAGCATCTCCAAAGCATCTTTACAGGAAATGCTGTCCCATTCTGGTCTGATGGAGGATTCTAACTGTTCAAGTGTCCTGGGTCTTCTTTGCTGAATGGGAACATTTGTTGTTCTGAAACTTGTATGTACTTTTCTGCATTGATGGTGCCTTTCCAGAAGTGAAAGCTGCCCATGCCAGAGGCACTAATGCACCACCATACCATCAGAGAGACAGGCTAATAACTGACCGAATGGTTCCTCTCTTCTTTGGTATGGAGGACGGGACAAAGGATTTGTCAAATTTTGATTTGTCTGACCACAGAACAGTTCTTTGGTCCAGAGAAGACAACAGAGTTTCTGGATGGTGTTCACATCTGGCTTCTTCTTTGTCTGATAGAGCTTTCAACCACATGTGTGGATGACACAGTGAACTGTGTTTACAGACAGTGATTTGTGAAAACGTTCCTGAGCAGAACCAGATCTGTTTTTAATGCAGTGACCCCTGAGGGCCTGAATATCACGGCCATTCAAAACTGACTTTCAGCTTTGTCCTTTGAGCTCAGAGATTTCCTCAGATTCTTGAACTCTTTTGATGATGATATGGACTTTAGATTATGGAAATTTCTAAGTTTTCCCAATTTTTCATTGAGAAACATTGTTCTGAAATGGTTCCTCTAATTTTAGAGGCAGTTTATTTTTTTTGCAAACTGGTGAACCTATGCCCATCTTTACTTCTAAGAGATTCAGCCTCTAAAATGCTCTTTTTATACTCAGTCCTCTTACTGACCTGTTGCCAAATAACCTAATTTGTTTGAAAATGCTCCTCCAGTTGTTTCTTATTTATACCATTTACTTTTACAGCTTTTGTTGTCCCTGTCCCAGCCTTTTTGACATGTATTACAATCAAAATTACCTTATTTTTTTCCTAAAAATGTTACAGTTTCACAGTTTACATTTTTGAGATAATTACTATGTTCAATTGTGAATAAAATAGGGATTTATGAGCTTTTCAAATCATTGTATTTTGTTCTTATTTACCTTTAACTCAATGTCCCAACTGTTTTGGATTTGGGTTTTTATTTTACTCGTTGCTTTGATTTTGTTTTTTTTAAAACTTCTGTGTGTGCTACAGTAAGGCTTTTGCTTGTGTTTGTCATGATGAGTGTGTTTTTTTTCTCGTGCACAGACTGAAGACAGATACAGAGAGTTTGCCATGGCGATGGCCAGTGTAGGAGACAGTCTGGGCATCGCTCTGGCAGGATGTGTTGCTTTTCCCGTCCACCATTACTTCTGCTCTTTCTGATGAAGCCCACAGCCTGAGCAGCAGGAGGAATAAACATAGCAGGAACACATCCACGTGTCTTTTATCATCATGAATGTGACCATCTCTTTTTTTTGCTGTCATATGATAAATAATTTTAATCGTTAACAAAGAAATGGACCAACTCAGAATTCTAACACTAGGGATGATTCTTACTTACTTACTTACTTATTTTACTTGTGTTAAAATGGTAAAGTACTTGAAATTAAACGGGTTGACCTCTGACTGTGACTGTAACTCATTGTGGTTATCTGTCTTGTAATTTGGGTTGTTTGACTTTTATATTTTATTTATATTTACCAGCTGAACAGATTTTTAGTTTATTTCTTAATACTAATTTTTACAACTGCATAATTTTTGTCCTAAAACATACAACTTTAAAATTTTACATGTGGCTTTTTGTTGCTTGCGATGGTGTGATCAGAATTTTTACATAAATAAAAATGAGGTTTGGATATTCCTTGGCTCTTGTTTTTGATTTTCAAATCATTCCAATTTGTAAAATAACCTGAAACCACTCCTGCTTTAATTCAGACATTGTTGGCAAAAAAATAAATCACACAAAGGTCTGCACTTTTACCTTTTACATAGTTTCTACAAATGTTTCTTATTCTCCCACTTTTCTAAACATTTATCCAGTGGTTCTCTGTGAAGGCTGCACTTTCCTTCCCAAGCACTGAGGACAGTCACACTAATGAAAAAAAGAAAATCTGTTTAAGACAATAAACTTAGGTAAATAAATTATTTGCCTAGAGTCAACGATGATCTGACTTGTAGCTATTATTATTTTTTATCTAAAACAATTATTTTGCAATTAAAATGATGACTGGAAATCTCAACAAGGTCTGTTACTTTTCTAATGACTGAATAACTTGATCATTAAAACATCTAACATGAGTGCTGTGTAAGAGTTTCTAACATCCTAAACCTAGACAGGTTTTAGTGACTTGCTTTTAACCAGTAATAACCTAAACTATCTTTTCAGTCGTCTCAAACTTCAGAAAGTGACGTCAGCCCATGTAGTTTCTATTTTATCGTTCCGTGTATTTCATTAGGGGCCAGTTTTATTTTTACTATGGGGTTCCATTAGTGCCAAAAATATGTTTATGTGTCTATGTAAGCCGTGTATGTAGCATGCTTATGGGGTTCCATTAGTGCCAAAAATATGTTTATGTGTCTATGTAAGGCGTGTATGTAGCATGCTATGTATATGTTAGGTGATATGTAAGGTGATATGTTAAGTGATATGTTAGGTGTATATGTAAGGTGATATGTTAAGTGATATGTTAGGT
>NC_051441.1:21584958-21594262 GCF_001649575.2 Kryptolebias marmoratus
GGGATTCCCCCGGAGGAGCTGGCCCAAGTGGCTGGGGAGAGGGAAGTCTGGGTCTCCCTGCTTAGGCTGCTACCCCCGCGACCCGACCCCGGATAAGCGGAAGAGAATGGATGGATGGATGGAATCTGAGACCACCTTCTTGGTTTAAAGTTGGTTTCTCCCGTAGTGGTGGCTGCTTGTGATATTGGTAGGGTGGGCTAACAGATATATAATAAAACACTGCAGTTTGGATTCCAGCAACAGAATCATCAAATTTGAAATAAAGAAAACCTGCTATAAATTAACATGTCCTTTTTCAGCACAAAGACAACCGTAAAACAAACCACCACCAAAAATCAAGCTTACACAGAACCTCTGTCAGTTGTCCAATACTTATTTCCCCTGCATTAAGGGTTTCAACTATAATTATTTAAAATATTATTTTTCCAGTCAAACAGCTTTGCATAACACTGCACCACACTCCTTGACACAATTACTAATCACACTGATTAGAAGACATGCAATATTGGAAAGTGGAGTTTTTTTTAATGAAGCCTACCTTTTTTTTTAAGAGGTATACAAGGAACCACATCCACGCCAAACCACACCCACATACTACTCGTGCTCTAGGCACGTTATTGTACGTCCATCCTCCCTCATTGGCTAAAGCCTGTGGCCTTGGGCTGACTCTGGGCTGAACTACATTAGCCCAAATGAGCAGCAAACCGAGGGGGCAGGACAAGACATCTGTCTGTTGGGATTTACTAACAGCCAAAAATGAGCAGCTCGGTGACAGACAGACACAGGAGGCTTAGGTAACAGTAAGTGATTTCATTTACAGTCGACAGGTAACAGGAGTATGGATCTGGAAGAGAGGTTAGTGGGTAAGTATGGAGGTAAGGTGGTTGGTTTAACAGGCTGAGGGAAATGAATGGAATATTCGAGAGAGTTTGGCTTACAGATCGGGAGAGTGAGTTCAGCATGGAGGGTGATGAGGTGGTGAGTTTTCCTGGATCAGGTTTCCAAGGTGCTAGGTTCCAGTGGTCGTATTAAGTGTCCTTCCCAGGAGGCAGACTGGCACAGGTAAGTGGCTCTGGGATACTCCAAACAAAAAGGCTGGGGTTTCAGGTCAGGCAAGTCTCCAGGAGAAAACAGGCAACTCTGAGAGGATACAAAAATACAAAGTATTAGAAAGCTCAAAGACTTAGTAAAACTCGTGTTGGCTGAGACGTTTTACCCCAGGGCAAACAATGCTCCAGCGCTGATCTGATCCCAATGACGGCCTTAAGTACCCAGCCTCCCTGATGAGCCAGATTGTCTGCAGTTGTGGGGGAAGGCTGGCCAACCAACAGAAAGACTGGAACGAGCAACCAAGAAGTAAACTCACAGATCCCTACATTGTCAATCATTCTATACCACAAAATACATTAAATTCTCTCCAGGAGAAAACAGGCAACTCTGAGAGGATACAAAAATACAAAGTATTAGAAAGCTTAAAGACTTAGTAAAACTGTGAAAAGTTAGCCCTTTGGAAAGATTTTCTTGAGACTGTTTGGCACCTATTTTGTTCTAAATTTGTGGTTTTTAGGTATTTAAACATTTTTTTATTGTAAATACCATGGAGGGCTTAGCCCTACTAGCCCACTTATACCAGCTGTCTCTGTTTTATGTTTGATGTAAAAGACTTCTCTCATATACCTCTCAAACCATCTGTATTTTCTGTCCAAAATATGAACAATTTGGTCCTCCAAAGAGTGTCCCTTATCCTTGAGGTGTAGGCGAACATCTGAGTCTTGTCCTGAAGAGCAGGCTCCCATGTGTCTGTGGAGAAGCTGTTTAGTTTCTCCAATATAGAGGTCTGGACATTCCTTGCTGCACTGAACTGCAGACACCTCAACGTTCAGTTTGTGTTTGGTTGTTTTGTCCTTAGAATGGACCAGCCTCTGTCTGAGAATCCTGTTAGGTTTGAAATGCACCAGAATGTTGTGTTTGGAGAAAAAATCCTTCTGCGTTTCTCAGATACTCCATCAGCATAAGAGATGATAATGTTTTTAATTTTGTTCTTCTTTTCCTCCCTGTTCTCTAGTGTTTTTTTTAGATTTCCTTTCTGACTTGACAAAAGCCCAGTTAGCAGCCTCAGGATTAAAAGACTGTGGTACTCAGTCATCACCACATATTTCATATACAGAGATTATATATATAGAGATAATATAGACACAGATTACAAGTACCCATAAACAGATGACAAATATACAAATTACATCAACACAGATTACAGATACACACATACAGATTAGCTGGAGAATGAAAAAGACTTAGCTTTTTATCCAATTTAGTTAGTAATCCACTTGTTCTAGATGCTGGTGGGTGTTTTGTTGTTTGAATAAGATATGTAGCATTATGGCCTAACAAAACACTTTATTACTAATTGCTGATTTTGGGGCATACACTCAGCTGAGTTCTTAATTTGATTAGACAGTTTTCTCATAATGTTAGTTTTTTTATGCAAGGACCCCAAAATAGTTGACGGCTGGGACAGGACACAAGTGAGGGTAAGTAAAAATAAAAGAGAGATAATGTCTGCAGAATAAGAGGAGACGGTTCCAGATAATTGAGAAGGGAAAGAGGCAAGGATGAGGATGATGATGGTGGAGAGCAGACACGCATTTAGGGATTAAGGTGAGTAATCCAAGTTGATTTCTATTTAATTGTTTTCCAGGAAGGCTGAGGAGTCTACTTCCTCAGAGTATCCACCAAGCTTTAACAAAAGAGACAATGAAGTCAAGGAGGTGGCCACACAGAAAGATGTATACAAGGAAAATACATGTAAACAAACTTTAGGAATTTACCTGAGGAATAAGCCTACAGTGAATTGCAAAGGAATGCACTGAAACCAGACAGTCACTATGTTTCGTTCAGTGTTCCCGTGAAGAATGGTGCCACAGTCCCGCGTTTTGTAGCAAGTATCTGCATTAGTAAAAATTGGAGACAATTATGTCCACTGGTCTCCCTTGAGTGGAGAACAATGCCATTAACAGAATGACCCAAGAATTACAGGTTAGTTCACTCACTGTCTGAAAAGGTAAGAAATGGATTGGAGAGAGAGGAAGATGAAAAGGGGGGAGGGGGAAGTAGAAACGACCTCCAAACACCTTGGGACAACATTTACTTTCACTTCATTTTGGTCCTATGTCTGCCTTCCTTCAGTTGTTTTTCATCTTGAGTCCCTCTTTCTTCTACTTCTTCACCCTCAGTTGACCCTCCTTTTATCTATACTTTGTTAAGTGAGTGTGATCCAAAAATGAGTTGAGAGATCAGACAAACCAGATGAACATTTAGGGTGTATTCACACCAGGAAAGTCCTTTGGTCTGCTTGTTTGGTCCGGACCAAAAGTGGACTTTATTTTTTTCGTTTGTTGCAGTTTGCATTCACATTGTGCTTTTTTGTAAGCAGACTATAATTAATAAACAAAGCCACGTGGGTGACGGTCATTGCTGCCATTGGACAGAAAGACAGGGACAGCGGTTGGAGCACAGAGCACAGACCCGGAAATAAAGATGGAAGTCCTGCGTGCTGTATTTGTTATGTGCACATTCGTTCTGTTGATACAATTACAGTGCCATTTTGAAATTCAAGAGCAGCTCATTCAACGTTGGCTTAAAGACGTTTTACTTCTAATTTGGGAATGGCGCTGGCAAATGCGTGTCGCAACTCGAAGAAGCAAATAATGCTATTTGTCCCATGATGCTTAGAAACGGTGGCCCGCGAAGTCCAAAAAGGCGCATGCTTTACGTAGTTAGTTCGGTTCAAGTCCGGTCTGTATTCACACCAGAAGCGAACTGCACCTGAGTTTGTTTGGAAGCGGACCTAGAGCACCTCAAAAAGTGGGTCTCGGTCCGGTTGTTTGATCCGCACCGGAGTTCGCATGACTGTATTCACACCTGCACAAAAAGTCTGGACCAACGCTGGAAACGAACTCTGCTTCGATTAAAGTGGACCAAATGTGTCAGGTCTGAATACGACCTAAGATGGATCTTACTGAGCTGACTTCTCCTTACTGCATTAAGAATTCAACAAAGACAGAGGCGACCACAAGAGGATCTGTCACTAGGAGTTCTTGGTCAAAGAGGATTCTGTGAGGAAATACAGGCAAGTCTTTTATTATAAGCTTTCTGTAGAAGTAGTAAGAATTTTCTCACAATGTTGAAGCATTAATAATCACTCTGTGACAATGAACAATCCAACAAAGAATAATATTTTAACTTAGCCTTAAGTACCATCAGACTTTATTGGGTGATTTTGGCAGCAACTTTTCCAGGTGTTGTTAGGAATGACAGCACCGCTCAGACGGAGGAACCGCCTTCTTGTGCATGAGTTTATCATGCACTTTGGCATAACCTCAAAGTTACAAACATACACACCAGACAGAGCTGGATGCAACAAACCCCTTGTATTCAATGATCACTGGACCTCAGCACGACTCTAAGTTCTTGCCTTTACCCTTGAAGCCATCAAAAGAGAAGAAGAGAGGTAGAGAAGCCCATGTAACTTCAAGTTAATTTGACCTGAAGGCCACGGGAGGGTTAAAAATTTCAGAAGAACCACATTCAACACCTCAAAGTCAAACCATCATTGCCTAGTTGCTCAAAAACATGTTAATTTGATATCTACCCTTGTTCACCACCTCCATTCTAGAAGCTGTGTTCCTTCTGGCTTTCTTAGGTCACTTCAAATGTTCAGAGCACACTACTACTTCTTCCACTTTTAACTATCAATCAACCTATGCCTGACTGACATCAACCCTCCAACAAGAAACCATTGTGTTCACTTCAAGAAAGTTAGGAAAACCTTTTGGATAGGGGCTACCACCAAATACTTTCATTTTTAAACTTTCCCCTTAGTCCTTTTAAACCTTTCATCATTTACGTCAACCACCAAAGGCTCAAGTGCCATGCTGCATGATCCTCTCTCCCCCAAGGGACTTGCACAACTGTCTTTTGTCACTGGTTCCACCATCATCTTCATCTAGTAATTTCAGCCACCAATTAGTCTTCAGAAAGGTTCTTGCCTATTCATTTCAAATAGGAGTGGCTTCCCCACCACCCCATCATACTACCTACTTCCTAGTTTACACCATCCACATCATAGACCCCAGGAAGTCAACCAAGTCATAAAATACATCAGAATGACCATCCAAGAGTTAGAGAAAGCTCAATAATGTAGCTATACTTGGGGTAAAAGCTTCTCCAATTTATATGAAAAGCCACCCTGAACTCCAGCCAAACCAGTTCATAGTTACTTCCTCCTTTTTTCTTCCATCTTGCCTTTTCTATTAGGCGGAGTTTACACTTGTAAAGTGGAATTATGAAACAATAAATAAATAAGTAAAATTGGGAGAAAGACCATGCCTAAACCACTCTCAGAAACTGTCAGGTTTCAGAGTCCTTTCTATAGGAGCAGCTCGGCGACAGACAGACGCGTGAGACCAGGAAGTAACGGTAAGTGCGTTTATTTACAGTGATAGGAAAAGTGCAGACTGGAACTGGAATCGGAACCTGGAAAACGGAGGACGAGGTAAGTGAGTGAATATTAGTTCTTGAAATGAGAAGGAAGGCAAGGTAGTTTGTTTGCTGGCAAAAATGTTCTTACGAGGAGGCCGGTGATCCACTGCTCGGAGAGGAGATGAGGCAGCAAGTAATTCTTCCAGGTGGAGCTTGATGGTGTTTCTACAGAAGATGGCAGGTGAGTATTTCCTTTTGGATAGCAGCAGACTTGCAGACAGACAGGCACAGGTGAACAGGTGAGTACTTAGTTTAGCAGGGTTTCCAGGAAGTAGACCAGACTGGCTCCAGAGTGACTAGGTAGTCCTGAGGCAAAAAACAAAACAACATTAACAACAGGGTTCACGAATCTCGGGATTTCACAAAGGCTCAGCACATTTACCACAAGGCAAGTAATGCTCCAGCACTGGTCTGGTTCCCACCACAGCCTTAAGTACACCTGGCTTCCTGATTAGTCCAATCAGCTGCAGGTGAGGGAGGAGTGGCGATGAGATGTCCATCACCAGCCCAGGACAGCCCACCAGGAAGTACACATACAACACACACACACCACCAAAACTCCACAATCACCACAGAAACACTCTACTGACAAGGCTTGGCAGGTTAGGATTCAGAACACGCAGACAAAAACGAAGTTTTAAGGATTTTATTAATAGTGAGACGCTATCAGGATTACCTAAGGCCTGGATGGGAGCTTCAGCGGGACAACAGGAGATCGCCCAGACAGGTAAGGTAGTGGCAGTCTCTGAGATAAAGTCCTTTGAAAAGGGGGCTAGGCAGGAATCAGAGTCCGGGGACAGGCGAGGGCCGAGAACCAGGACATCAGAGATCGGCAGACAAATCCAGAGAAGCACTAACCAGAAAGCGAAGTCCAGAGAGAGGGAGCAGGGTCCGTATCCAAAAGGCAGAGTCCGAGGAAACATCCGACAAGGAGTAGGCAGTAGTCGAGGGTCAAGGTACAGGCGAGGGTTCGGTAACGTGGCAGGCATGAACTGTGGAATGCTGGACATTTACTTGGAAAAACCTTTCAATAATCTGGCAACTGTGAGCTGTGGACTTTAATACAGGAACTGACAGGTGAAGCTGATGAGGTTGACTGTGGTGACATGGCAACGGGGGCGTGGCATAGGCTATGGAGAAGTACTGGAACTGTGAGCAGGAACAGTGAAACTGTGACACCTACACCACAGTATAAAAGCACCACATATGACTGCTCTGTTGAGTCAAATAGTTGTACCTTCTTTCTCTTCATCATCATAACCTTTAAACTAAGACTTCCCCATTCCACAGGGAATGCTGCTGTGAACTCCAGCCAAACAACTGCAGAGTTCCCTCTACTTTTTCTTTATATATATATATATATATATATATATAATTTCTATTGTTCAAATGAAAATGTTGAATTACTCACCTTTCAAAATAAAAGCTACAGCCATGAAATTTTGTTGTGCTTCTTATAGGATGAGAACGGGATGGCTGGGAAGCACAGTGTGTAATCACAGCTCCACATTTTCCTCCATCCATAGAGGCATCCAAACCACTGAAACTGCCGTAAATACACATCAGATTAAACAGTCTGTGTGCATGTGTGTGAAAGAGGAGGCTTATTTCCTTTTGAGTGTGTATAAATTACACAGTTGAAAACCACTGGTCTTTTTTCTTTTCTTTCTTTTTGTCTATATTCAGAACTGGCAATGTGAAATAGCTGAATCTCTCTGTAGTCTAAAATAAGATTTTTTTTTCTTCAACTCTGCTACAAGATAAAACTGTCAGTGAACCCATTCCACCTCATCTGCTCTGCTCCTGACATCCTTTTAGTTTGACAGCAGGTGTGATGAGGTTGTTGAATACCACCAAGCTTTTCATTAAGCAGTACAATGAGTACAGAGAAGACTGTGTATGTGTTAAAACTATGTTACTCTGAACATTATTTCAACTAGTCTTTTTATTTTAATTAAAAAATATACTACTACTACTATTAATAATAATAATAATAATAATAATAATAATAACTGTAAAAACACTAGAACTCATTTCAAAATAGCTGAGTTATCTACAAGCACTTTCAGAAAACAGATACAATATTGCAAGGTGTCATGCAATCTGTTAGTTCTTAGAGTTTGCATTGTGAACAACTCAGTGTCATGATCAGTGGAGAGAGAGATGAACCCAGAGTACAGACTCATTGCTTTAAATAAAAAGAAACTAATTTATTAAAAAAAAAACAAAGGCTGACGTTGCAGCAAAACTAAACATAACCAAAATCCAAGAACGAGACACAAGCAAACCTGAGTCACAGGACGAGAGGGGCAACCAGACAGTGCATGAAGCGACAATGAACCAGCAGTGAGTGGAGGAAATGACCAGGTTTTAAAACAGAGTGTAATTAGGTGAAGTGGGCACAGGTGAATGATAACAACTAGGATCAGGTGAAGATGGGCGTGGCAGGAAAACAAGAGACTGACTGAGGAGAAGTGAATGATGACAGGAAACAAAGACACAAGGAACAAGAACTGAACTTAGACAAGGCTAATAAAGATGACAGAATAAAAAAAACATTTAGTAATCTGCCTCCCTGCTTCATGGTGTGCTCCTCCCGTTGTTCCTGATTGGCCGATTTCCTGATTACTCTCAGCTGCACCTGATTACGAGCAGTCTCACCTGGGTTTATAAGGCAGTTTGGAGGAACAGACCAACGCTGGAGCATCGATTGCCTGCCATTGGTAAAATGTCTTGGCCAATACCTATTTCTACTCGTTTAGAAAATAATAACCTTTGTGTCTGTGCATGTCCAGAGTTGCCGGTCCTGTTCCTGGATACCCTCGTTACTGCTGCTATCGAGTTCATTGGACTGAACGAGGCCGCTGCCTACTTACCTGTGAAACCGCTAAACCTGGAAACTGCGCTAACCTGGCCTGACTCACCTGCACCTGTGAAGTACTTACCTGGAGCTGCTTGGACCTGGACCTGTCCCTCCTGGTTCACTCTCGTCCTACCTGTAAGCCTGTTAACCTGTCAGAACCTGTCTGTACCAGCCTCAGAGAAGTACTCGTTCTTACCTGTGTCTCTCTCTCTCCTCAGATCCCAATCCTTGCACTTACCTCACTGTAAATAAAACTCACTTACCTTTTCTACCTTGCCTGCATCTGTCCGTTACTGGGTTGCTCGCCTTTGACAATTATTGCAAATCATTACAAAACAATCAACTCAAACTGAAACATGAAGACAATAAAAGCAATAAACTGAATACAAAAACAAAGAAAACCCAAATCCTGACACTCAGCTATTGCAACACAAATTTTTTAGCTCAATATAGCTAAAATTGACTACAGGTTCTCACTAATAGTTCTGCAATAAACAGCTTGTCTTTATTGATAGCCATTCATAAATCATCTTACATAGCTTTCAAAAATGTAGTGAAACTTGTGGACCCAAAAGAGATGTGGGGCAGAACTCTGTCAGGAGTCTGGAATGCTCTGTTGTTTGTGGCTTGCTGCTTCTATGTGTTCTCCAGTAGGTGGCGCGGGGTTTTCCAGGTGGTGGAGGAAGCAGGTGTTTCTGATCTGGGGCTCGTTAAGGGAGGCTTATAGGAAGCGCTCAGACTACGCCTCCCTGTCAGAGTGTTAAGACGTGTGGTACGTTTGATACCTACCTGACCAAGCTGAGATACCTAGTTTGTTCATGTTACAGAGTTCTACCTTGTCTTTTGCCTTGTCCATGTGTGTTTGCTTCATTCCAGGAGAAACTGAGTTTCCTAGTCCTC
>NC_051441.1:21594362-21599869 GCF_001649575.2 Kryptolebias marmoratus
GCCAGGGAACAGAATGAATCTGGTTCGATATCCTCAAGATTCTACTATTTGCAAATGATGTGGTCCTGTTGGCATCATTGTGTCATGATCTCCAGCTCTCACAGAGCAGTTTGTAGCCGAGTGTGAAGAGGCTGGGATGAAAATCAGCACCTCCAAATCTGAGGCCATGGTCCTCAGTCGGAAAAGGGTGTACTGCTCTTTCCAGGTTGGGAATGAGGTGCTGCCTCAAGTGGAGGAGTTTAAATATCTTAGGGTCTTGTTCACAAGTGGGGGAAGAATGTATGACATGTATGATGACATGGACAGGCAGATCAGTGCAGCTTCCGCAGTATTGCGTACTCTGTACTGGTCAGTTGTAGTGAAAGGAGAGTTAAGCTGCGAGAGAAAACTTTCTGTTTACTTGTCAGTCTATGTTCCTACCCTCATCTATAGTCATGAACTTTGGGTAGTGACCGAAAGAATGAGATCGAGGATACAGGTGGTTGAAATGGGTTTTCTTCACAGGTGGGCAGTGCTCTCCCTTAGAGATAAAGTGAGAAGTTCTGTTATCCGGGAGGGACTTGGAGAAGAGCCGCTGCTTCTCTACATCGAGAGAGGGCAGTTGAGATGGTTTGGGCATTTAGTAAGAATGCCCCCTGGATGTTTCCTTAGGGAGGCATTCCAGGCATGTCCAACTGGGAGAAGACCCTGGAGAAGACCCAGACTATGTCTCTCAGCTGGCCTGAGAATGCCTTGGAATCCTGCTGGAGGATGTCTGGGCTTCCATTCTCAAGCTGCTGCCCCAGAGACCCAACTCCAGAACAAGCGGTAGATAATGAATGGACGGATAGATAGAACAAAACAGGAAAGAGCATCAATTTCAATATGTACATTTTTTACTGAATGTTGTTAAAGGTTTACTACGAAAATAATGTCAAATATGCCACAAATAGTGAAAGCATGTTGATAAAGAAATGTGGGAATCTGCCACTTTGCTCCGGCACCACTTACCGCTTTCTCCTGATTGGCAGCCTCATCAACTACTCACAGCTGTAGCCGATCATCATCACCACACACCTGGGTTCTTAAGGCAGTTTGGAGGAGCAGCTCATTGCTGATGCATCGTTTGTTATGGGTAAACAGTCTCGGCTCAAACCTGTTGAATTCTTTCCTGAAACTTACTGACCGTGTTTATTCCTGTGCCTGTCTAGAGTAACAGTTTCCTCCGAGCCTGCTACACTTCCAAGCTGCCTGCCTGTGTGAACCTGTTACCCGGAACCCGTGCTGCTGCTTACCTTCTCCTACGGCCAGACCTGTTTTCTCCCGTCACGTTCTACTTACCTGTGGACCCGGTGCCTGACATTCAGTAACCACCAACGGACTGGAACACCAAACTCACGAGCACCTCACAAGGATTCCCTTGGGCACCTGGAGACCTCATCAAATAACTCGACCCACAGACAAGTAATCTTACCTAGAACTAAAGACTCGAACCTCTCTCTTTCAGATCCAGTCCTGTCACTGCACGTTATTGTAAATAAAACCACTTACCTGTACGCTTCCTGTGTTGGTCCGTTCCTGGTTCACTCTCTCTGGCAAAGATCTGTAATCCTGATAAGAAAAGCATTTGTTAAAATTTAAAAATGCACTGAACTTCACATAAATATGCTGTAGTTTCTGATGGTTAAAAAAACACGCTTTTCATTATATTGCTGCTACTGGAGACATCTTGTAATGTTAGCAGTAAAATGTTGCCCATTAAAGTGATTTTACTGCTGCACGTGAACACTCTTATGGCTCCTGTGTTTGCTGGCGGCAACATTTTTTAACCTGAATGGATCAAAGAGGAGCGATACCTGGTGAGTTTACTGTATGCTCCATAAACCAGAGCCTCTGACTGATGTGTTTGTGTTTTTCAATGAAGCCTGCAAAACTAAAAACAGTGCTTTTAATAAACTCGTCAGATTTTCAAACTGATATTTATTCATCCTCTTATCCAATGCTTCATTTTCTTATTTCATTTATTTCTTCATTAGCAGTGCTAAGAAGATTTATTATGTTCTTTGTGTTTTTATTTTTATACAGTTATTATTTCAAACATATGAGGGAAACCAGGAATATAGTAATGATATATTTGTCATTCAAAGTAATAACATTTATTGCTGAGAATGTGGAACTTGAAAATATTACAAAACTGACAACCAATTATGTTTTCACCAAACTCAAAATTAATCTCCTAACCCAGATTTAAAAACATTACACAAGTTTACATAAGTGGAGCTTTGTGTTTTTTATTCAAGTTTACAACAATAGAAAACTGAACAATGATGTAGCATGCAATTAGAAGTAGAACTTGCTCTTATTGTTCCTCCCATCTTTCTGCTGGTTAGTGTTGTAATTCTGTCAGTCACTTTGTGAATGCTGCATTCATGACTTTATTTTGTAATCTTGTGAGATATAATGTAATTATTCTGTCTGATCACAGCTTTATAACCCACAATGATAATATATAGACTTCGTATTCTAATTAGTATATATATATTTTTTTTGAGAGAGAGAGAGAGAGAGAGAGAGAGAGAGAGAGAGAGAGAGAGAGAGAGAGAGAGAGAGAGAGACCCTTGTAACGTTGAAGTGACCCGAAGGCCATGGGTATCAAGAGGGGTGGAGTGAGTGGCAAACTCAATGTGCAGACTCATCTTGGTTGAAGGAATAAAAAAATACATTTGTAAATAAAAGAACAAAAACAAAAGGCTGGCGGGGCAGCAAAACAATAACAAAAATCCAAAACGTGGCAAAACAACAAGACATGGGAGGAATAAGACAGCATGTATTAGAGACAATGGACCAGCAAGTAAGATTGAGGAAATGACCAGGTTTTAAAGCAGAGGGCAATTAGGGGAAGTGGGCACAGGTTAGTGATTACATACTAGGAGCAGGTAGAGATGGGCATGGTAACTAAACAAGTGACTGACAGAGGAGAAGTGAATAATGACAGAAAGAAACACAAGAGGCAGAAACGATACAAAGACAAAACATGAAAAGAATAATACCAAATACAAAAGAAACCTCAAAGAATAAAACAAAACCCAAATCCTGACAATGGGAGTGTTAATACTGCTAAAACTTCCTCAAATTATTTTGTGTATACAGAATTACTGTCTGTCTAGGAAGACTTGTGATGTCTTGTTACTGCATTCAATGTAGGAGTTTGAAAGGGTTCCTAATAGGAATGTCCCAAATAAGATTTTGTGTCCATGATATCAGTTTGAGTCATTTAACATTAAAGATGTAATAGGCTTCAAAATCAGTGATTCAATACTATGCAACAAAGCAAATAAATGACTCTGTCAGTTCTTGTTATTGAGACTAATTATTACCTAAATAAAGAAAAATGACCACTCACAAACAAACCTTGTTCTAAAATTGCAATTCATAATAATAAAACCTGATTCCTACTTAATACACAAAAATGATGCCTAATGCAGAATTAATCAACCTACCAGCAGCAGATGTGTTTAAAACTTTTTTAAAAACTTAGCATTTAGAATCAAAATGTATTTTCTACCCTATGAGTTGATCATTTCTTTCTGTAATATTAGTTGATCTCCATCAATCAGTTTGGTGCACATTTTCAGAGTTTGCTGCTGTTTGTAACAATGCTGGTTATAAGACTGGTGGTTTGTGTGTTCAGTTTCTGCAGCATTAGCAAAATATTTCATGAACCACAGGATGGATTTTCATGAAACTCTCAGAATATAATCACTGTATGTACATCTACAACCGACTGACATTTGAAGTAAACCCTCTTCAAGATGGGCTGCCACAGCTAAGCAAATTTAGCAAAAATGGCTTCAACTCATTCAATTTTACAGATACTGAGCCAAAATTTGGTGTGGTAATAGCTGATACCCAGCAAATACTCTGAGACTAATTTATCACACAAGACTCAATTTTAAAAACTTGCCATTAGCTAATACAGTCAACTCTGCTTGTCTGTTTGCAAAATATCTCATGAATAAGTGAACAGATTTTAATTAAACTTCATAAAGTAATCATCAGTCTACATTCAGTAGTCTCAGCACCATTGGCATATAACAGTCTATGCTCAGCATAGATTGTTTGGTTGAGTAAACAGTGTCAAACTAAACAAATAATGTCATGCAAAAATGTAAACGTTCAAGACTTGCTAGTGTAGTGTTCTTTTACTCCAGAATGTAATTTTTAAGAAAAAAGTTTTTTATTAGCTTGAAAAAGATAAAAAAAACAGACCCTCATTAAGCTAGCTATTAGCGTCACCTAGACAAAGGTTTCTGTCCTGACTTTATCCAACCTAAATTTTCTGTTTGTTTCACTCTTCACTCAGTATTGTCCTTGTTGTAGGTGGACTAACATTTCAATATATTTATAAATTTATATTCATACAAAACTTACATACTGTGCATTGGATATAAGTACTATGTTTGTAATTAGCATCAACACCTTTCTATATTCCAGACAGATTTGTGGTGTTCCTCTTTAGAATAAGGAAGGGCTTTACAGGACTAGTACTATTACAAAGATACACCCATAAGTGACAATTTTTTTTTGTGACCAGTCATTGAGCTGCAGTGTTTTCATGTCACCATTGTTAGCTCAATTTACCTGGAATCTCAGCTGAAGTAGTAATAAAAGAAGTGATCAGTTATCTGACAGATACTTGTGTCAGATTGACCGTGTTCTTGTTTCAGCTGCAGATGATTTCTCAGAACAGATTGATGCTCTTGCATATCTGTAACTGACTATACCTGTAGTCCTGTTATATGATCAAATGCAAATATGCAAGATCAACAATTACCTAGGTGCCATGCTGGCTCTTACCAAACTCTTAAATGTCTTTATGGAGGGGTTTTAAAATGGCCCCCCTCTGGCAGTTTTACAATATTACATCAGGGGGCCACAGGTCACCTCTTCCTTTTCTTTCTTCTCCTCGTTTCATGTTCTTCTTTCTCCCTTTCAGCAATTTTTAAACGGCTGTTTCTTTCCATATTAGCTGCTCTAAAAGTCCATTAACTAACACCCCAAAGTCCTGTACAAGTCCAAACCTGGATAACGAGGCTGCAACCAAGAGAAAGAACTGCTTACAACGTGCTTACAATGTACCTGCATGTTTTTGAAGTTTTATGATAGTGTTTTAAATGAGATTTCTGGGGTCTTTGGCTTCAGAATCTTTAGTTCATGGCTGCTTTATTTTACCTTGTACAAGATGGAATTCTTATTTTTTTTTGCCTTGTCAGGCAGCTGATTTTATTTTTCTTTTAAATCAGAAGGATGACATTGAAAACTGCTTTGCATTCAGTGGCAACTGTTAGTGATAAAAGATGGATGAGCTAACGTGTACATTATAAATCTTTCTGATAACATCACATCAAAACAGGTTAATAACCACAGTAATTACAGACAAAAAAGAGACATAATCCATTTCACAGAAGTCAGGAAATTTATGGATGGAGTCTTGCTCAGTAAACATGTCATGTAGCACAACCCCCCCC
>NC_051441.1:21600624-21605864 GCF_001649575.2 Kryptolebias marmoratus
GGGGGGGTGTTGCGCTTGGTCTGCTTCTAGTAGCAGTGTTTTTGTACTTCCAAATGGAAGTACAAAAACATGCAAAACATGAATTTTGCACAACAGGTCCCCTTTAAATTATGCAGGTTTTATAATTTACATAAAATGCCATTAGGGATTTACCATTAATATTTACCAAGATTGAGACTTGGCTATAACCAGGTTTTTCATTTTGACCCCCTTATATAACTGAGTTTGACACCCCTGCTAACTTTTTTTACTGTCTTAATATTGAAACAAACTATTTAATCTTTAAGATTGGAATTTGTTGAACTTCAAGAACTGTTTTAAAGTAACAACAAAAATAAAATAATCTTAACAAGTACAACTAGTAAATGCAAGTTATATTTTTTACTTATTCCCAATAATATGTTGGACCATAGATAAAGTCTTGCCTCATTTCAATGTCGCATTTATGAAAGTAACACAAGCAGCTTATAAACTCATTGTACACTTAGGAAGGAGTTTTAAATGGCAGTAAAGTTAAGAGGAAGATTTCTGCTCTCAGATACAAAAAATTCTGCAGAGGGCTGAGCCATTATAAGTGGGCGGAGTCATCCCAACTCAGTGGTTTTTCAACATCAGGGGCATATTACTGGTTACTGTGGCAAAGAGACATCAGTGCTGGATTCTGACTTTCCTGATGAGATCCACAGAACACCAACACACACATACAAACACATACACACTCACACAAAGGCATTATGTTACTGTAAATATTTGAAGCAGCCGTCTGACCTGGTTTCTTTGGCATTTTCTACTTTTTTAATTTTTTATCATAACTTGTATTTTTTGTTTTTTCCTCATAAAGCTCATGCAGTGACATCATCAAGACTGTTTTTTCCACTATGATGGATGGCAATTTGTTGTGTATTGCATATAGTTACATGCAATTAGCATAATGTTAATACACATGCTGCACATACAAAATTAATGACACTTAGATGTCCTCCTACAACTGGTTAACTTTTGAAGCCAACCAAATTCAATTCAAGATGGCTGCCACAACTAACTGATCTTAGAAAAGACAAAATGGCTGTAATTCAGTCAAATTTACAGATATTGTGCTTGGATCTGGTGTGGTAGTAGCTGAGAGTCATTCACAACACATACTCTGATTGTGACATCTCATGATATACCATGAAATCTTACATACATTTTCAAGGTTTGATAAAAATTGCAATAACTCTGTAATTTCTCATCATAAGATGATCTTATTCTGAAACTCTGAAATGAAGGAGGCAGTCAGAAACATGTGAAGTTACATTCAGTGAGTAGCCTGGACAATATAAGAGTCTGATTTAGGAAGCAGGGAAACCTGCATCAAAAAGGCAATCTCTTGTTGGACGATGAACCAAGAGCCAAGTTATTCAGGTGACAGCAAGGTGCAGGAGGAACCTCTTTTAAACAGACAAGTTTTAGTTTTCTTGCTGTTTTCACAAGTTTAGGAGATCATCTCACTTTTAACAAGAATCACAAATAATGATTAATTAACAAAGGAGGCTCATCGTCAAACACAGTTTATGTGATTCACTGATGTCAGCTGCATGAGCTCTATAAGAGATTTCCTGTCTTGTAGAGATGAAGCATAGGCACAGGATCTGAGACTCAGACATGTTTCATTCTGTAAGCAGTCTGAATTTCTAAAAATATTTATACAGGCAAGAAGGACTCAAGTTTTGGGAACACTACAACTAATGACTGAAGTATATGCCACTAAATGCATTGTTGGTTGTCAATATTTTATATTTGATGCGCATTATTAGACAACAGCTTGTGCTGCAGAGTGTGTTTGATCCATATTCTTCAGGGTTTTCAGGCACAAAAGAATGACGTGCTAATTCTTTGCCCCGCCTACACAGCAGCAGTTGGGCTCACCAGTTGTTGTAGATCCTAAAAAAGGTCTGAATCCAGACCAGGTCTATAAAATTTATATAAAACTAAAATTAAATTTTTATTTAATTTTGTTTTTTCTCATTTTAGCTGCACTGCTTAAAAACTATAATCATCACAGCTATGCAGACTTTCTTCTATTTCTTCAGAAAAGCAGAAAAAGAAAAAAGTTATCAAGTCTTCACATTCTTTTTTGTCTGGCCCCAACACTCAATCTATTTATGTGCCTGAAAACCTTTGTTCTAACTTAGAGTTTGTTGGATTAAAACCCTTCCCTTCAAAACTGATTGTCTTGGACAGAACTGTCATAGCGTCCCCTGGTGGGTGAACTAAAGAACTGGATTTCCATAACCAGAACTCCCATTCATACACACAGACCCTGGATATGACTGCTCTACTAACCTGCTCCTATCCTGGTAATAATACTGTTCTTACTGGCTAAATGGCTTTTAATGTTGCAGGAAGGAAAAGAGACAAATCTGATTTTGCACATTTATCAAGTAGTCACTAAATGTGGGTGCTCAGTCTGAATTTGGGGTGTTGTTGAAGAGAACAAAGGAGGAGGAAAAGGATGAGAAGTGAAGTTCACCCAGAGGGTGTAGTGCAAAGTAAGGGGGCAGAGTTAAAGAAAATGAGAGGGGTGTCTTGTTTCCACAAGAAGGAATGATTCAGGCTGAACTAAATGCTCTGAGTTTGTGTCACCCTACATAAGGAATAAACTCTTCAAGATTTAAACATACACAGATACTATCTTAGGATATATATCCAGCAAGTTCAGGTGAACGATTCAGGTATTCTTATTGACAGCAGTTGCTGCTCTGTCCTGTTCTACAGAGCCCTAAAAACATTTCCAAACATAAATTCAGGAGAAGGTACTATGGGTGAAGTATTCCTTCATTACTAAAAATAAGCAAAGCTAATTACAGTTTTGTTTCACTCAAGCCACGTAGTCTAGCTCAACTTTTGCAACATCAGCTGATCTGAGCACCAGCCCACATCACCCTAGATATTGTTTCTTTTTTTTAAACTGTCTGACTTATTTAAGTAAATATTTAATTAAATGCTTTTGTGTGCTGTTCTATAGTAAATTTTTTTCACTTATTTATTTATTTTGTGGGGGTATGAGTCTCTACTGCTATGAAGCAACTCGGAATCGGAATCGCCTTTATTGTCATTATAATTTGCATTACAATGAAATTTGGTTTGCTGCTCCACGGTGCTTGTTTTTAGACACAATAAAATAACATAACAAGAGGAGGGTAGACCATACAATAGATACACAAGTTGAAAATCAAATAAAGACAAGTATGTACAGAAGTTTCTGTATATTCAAATGAGGAATGGGGAATTTTGCAGAGAGTTTCTGTGTATACAAATGAAGAGTAGGAATTTTACAGTTTATTTTCTTCATAGGTTGTAATATTGCACATATGAAATATTCCCCAAAGTATGTGGCTTGAGATGTATTGCACACATTTAGTATTGCACATAGTTTTAGGGATATAATTTTTGTTACCAACATCCTTTATATTATTATTCAGTTCCCTGATGGCTCTAGGGAAAAAGCTGTCCCTGAGCCTATTTGACCAGGTTGTGAGTGACCTGTACTGTCGGCCCGAGGGTAGCAGGTTAAATAGGTGGTTGCTGGGGTGGGATGGGTCCCTGATGATACTGGCAGCTCTGCTTAGGTAGCGAGAGGTGGAAATGTCCTCCAGACTGGGCAGGGAGCAGCCAGTGATCCGCTGGGCAGTGCTGATCGCCCTCTGCAGTGCTTTTCTGTCTGCTGCTGAGCATCCTCTGTACCATGCTGTGATGCCGTATGCAAGGATGCTCTTAATGGTGGCTCTGTAGAACAGCACCAGCAGCTTCTTCTCCAGCTTGTTTCTCTTGAGAACTCCCAGGAAGTGGAGACGCTGCTGTGCTTTCTTTGCCATCGTTGTTGTGTTTGCAGACCAGGAAAGACTGTCCGTGATCTGCACACCCAGGAGCTTGACGGAGCTAACCCTTTCCACACAGACTCCGTATATGTAGAGTGGTGCTGGTTCAGCCCTGCTTTTCCTGAAGTTCAGAATTATTAGGGTTCCAAGCCCGCGTGAGCAAGCGGGCGGCCAATGCAAGGCATGGCCGTTCGCTTGCTCCCAGCGGGCGCTGGGAGCAGGAACTGGGAATGCCATTTTTGTGGCGCTGCTACAGCAAAAATGCCTTTGTTTTTGTAAGGATTTTTCATAATTCTCTATTATTAGGGTTCCAAGCCCGCAGAAGCGAGCGGGCGGCCAATGCAAGGCATGGCCGTTCGCCTGCTTCCAGCGGAGCAGGGAACCCTATTGTTTTTGTAAGGATTTTTCAGAATTCTCTATTATTCTTCTTCTCCGGTAAAACGCGTTGCCCAGAAAAACGAGAAACAGCTGGGGAAAAGCTAACCAGACAGCTTGATACAAAACCCCTACCGCTACTCAGACAAAAAAAATCATACCGTCCCATACCTAGGGGGCGCTATAACAAAGGACAATGCGTTTTTGCCAATAACTCCTAAACCGTAAGTCCTACACTCAAAATCTTGATGGCACCTGAAACTATGGATGATTCTGCATCTTTTTTACATTGGCCACGCCCACTTCCGCCTAACTAGATTTTTTGCTATAGCGCGATAAAGGCAAAACCTACTTTCGAGTACTACTACCACATTAAAAGCTGGATCAACGTGGAACTTGGTACATAACATCTGTAGGCCGATCTGTTGAAGCGGTGATCAAAAAGTTAAAAAAAATTTAAATTTTGTGCGAGTAACGCATAACCAAACACTTCAGTGCTAGCTAGCACAACGGTTATCTATGAATTTCTCCGCCATACTTTAAGATTATGTAAAATGCATTTAGATCCCAATAGTGAATGAGATGTTGCCACTTTGTATTAAATTTTATGCGGTTTTACCGATAGGGGGCGCTATTATTTCATAAAATTTATATCTGAATAACCGCTTGATAGATTTAGACCAAACTTGGTACAGTTGATCAAGACCACACCTTCAGATGATAGCTTGAATATTATAATGAAGTGGGTGTGGCTTATATGCTATCTCACTTTTGAGCTTTGAACTCGGCCAAATTGAACTTTAACTTCGCGGAAATTACTGATCTATTACAGAATTGCGCTCTCTACGTATTACAGAGAAATTGCAACATTTGACCTCTAGGTGGAGCTGCTACAGCAAAAAATGCCTTTTTGCAAATTCTTCCAAAACAATTAGATGTACGCACAGTATCTCTATTCTGGTGTGTTCTATGAGCCATGCCTTTTTACCTGAGATATGAAAAAAA
>NC_051441.1:21606061-21614943 GCF_001649575.2 Kryptolebias marmoratus
TTTTTTTCCCCCCCAAAAAAGTTTATTGAGCATAACTTTAGAACAATTTACAATTTATTATTAGTTTTCATACCAGTGGTGCCTAAGGCCAAAACAAAGATTTCTTTCCATTTTCAGCTTGATCCAACACTAGGAGGCGCTACAAAGAGGTAAAGTTTATACAGCCAAAATGGCTGAATGGATTTACGTGAAACTTGGTGAGTATCTTCAAGATACAACCCTGCAACTATGTTATCAATATGGTAATGATTGGTCAAAGTGGGCGTGGCTTATGTGCAAAAATGTATGTGTAGCCTTCAACATTTTGAAAAATTCACAAAAAATGACTTGTTGACTTTAGAGTGCTAAGACTTACAGGATATGTTCCATGCACAATCTGTAAAAGTCCAGATCAAAATCTGTGCCTCTATATTCAAGCATGTCATTACGATGTACAAAGTTCATAACTGAAGCTTGCAGTAGCAACTCGGACTCTGTTTGGCCGAACGACTTGAAATTTGGTACTCTGTTCACAACTAGCCCATCTACAAACCCAGAGAAATATCGCTTAAATTTGAGCGCCCCTTTGTGGTTAATAAATAAAAACATATAAATGCTAACCAACATAGCCGGTTTTCATTTTATTTTCAAAAAACCTTTAGACTATGGTGGATTGGAAAATTTGGGCAAACAAAGGACATGATAATTGTGATCTGTGAATATTTACAGATTTTTTTGAGGCATTATTGATTTTTAACAAATTTCTGAATATATTTCAGTATGACTAGCACAGCTACGACCAAGGTTAACAGTTTCTTCTACAAAAGCCGTTGACTGTGGAGATTTCCTAAAGCGCAAACATTATTCCACATATACGCACGGTGATGTAGGAATATTTGGGAAATTTTATGATAAAGTTTTAATTTCTTATGAATTTTTGCGTATTGGCTGGACATCATGAAAATGACGTTTTCAATTTTTCATAAAGAATGTGCTCGATCCAGTAACATAGAAATAAAAGAATATTATTCCACATGTAGGCATGGTCATTACAGAATATTTTGGTAATTTTTGGATAAGTTATGGATTTTTCATGAATATTTTTTTGGCTCATTGTGGTATAACATTACAGTTAACATTTCTTTTACTGAATCAGCATTGGAACTAGGGACATGGAGATAAATGCACATTATTACAGATGTAGACTTGATCATCTGAGAATATTTTAGTATTTTTCGAATGAATATTGAATTTTTTATGAATTTATTTCTTCAGCTCTGTGTGGTATCAAATGGCAGTTAGCTTTTCCTCCCTGAGCTTTCTACACAAATTGTACCGTTACGTCTTACAAAGCGCCTTTGAGTACGCACCGTACTGGCGAGTTTCGACTCGGCCCGCTCGCCGAGAGAGGCGGCGGAGCCACGCCGGCAGTACATCGGGTGTGGAGCGCGCGGATAGGGGCGGAGCATGGAGGCTTGGAACCCATTGATAACTGCTTGCAGTTCTAGTTTCTTTTGTTTTTGTGGTGTTTAGTGGCAGGTTGTTTGCAGAGCACCACCACCCTGTCAGTCTGTGTACCTCATCTCTGTAATCAGACTCATCTCACCCTGAGATGAGCCCCCCCTCAGTGGTGTCATCTGCAAACGTTATGACTGTGTTGGAGGGATGGATCGGAGAGCAGTCGTAGGTGTAGAGGGTGAACAGCAGGGGGCTCAGTACACAGCCTTGAGGGGAGCCTGTGCTGAGTGTGATAGTGGAGGAGAGGTGGGGGCCTAGTTTCACAGACTGCGGGCAGTGAGGAAGTTCTGTATCCACTGGCAGGTGGGGGTGGAGATGCCTAGAATCTGTAGCTTCTGGACCAGGATCTCTGGGATAATATGGTTGAATGCTGAGCTGAAGTCCAGGAAGAACATTCTGACGTAGCTCTCCCTGTGCTCCAGGTGACTCAGCGCGGTGTGTAGAGTAATGTTGATGGCGTCTTCCGTGGAGCAATTTTCCCTGTAGGCAAACTGGTGAGGGTCCAGAGTGGGAGGTAGACAGGTTCTGAGGTGTTTAAAGATCAGTCTTTTGAAGCACTTCATGACCACTGGCGTAAGTGCAACAGGCCTGTAGTCATTTATGCTCTCCACTGTGGACTTTTTTGGGACTGGGATGATGGTGGAGGATTTGAGGCAGGGTGGAATGGCGGCCAGTGACAGGGACAGGTTGAATATACAGGTGAAAACACCTGCTAGTTGGTCAGCACGCGCTTTTAGTACTTTCCCAGGTACACTGTCGGGGCCGGCTGCCTTTCTAGGGTTCACTGCGTTCAGCGCCAACTGCATGTTTGTGCTGAGGATATCAGTGATACCTCAGAAAATGGCCCTACCAGCTAATATACATTATTATTAATCAGGCATTGCAATAATTTCCACATATCTAAATAGCTTTTAAGCAACATTGGGTAGGTTACTTTGAAAATGTAATTAAACTTGAAGCCAGATGTTTACATACACTGTATATAAAGACAACGTTTTTTTTCTGACTGTCTGATATTAAATCAAATTAAACCTTTTCTGTTTTAGGTCAGGTAAGAGTAGAAAAATTAATTGTATCTGCTGAATGTCCAAATACGGAAACAGATCTTTTTTTTATTACTTTCTTCTGAAACACGGTTTTTTATGCACTTTATTATGCCTTTAAACAATTTTGGAAAGCCCAGAAGATAACATCATGGCTTTGGAAGCTTATGATTGGTTAGTTGACAACAGTTCAAACACACTGCTTCTTTGTGTAGCATCATGGGAAAATCAAAGGAAATCAATAAATATATTAGGAAGAGAATTCTAAATCATTCCTGGGCACAATTTCCTGATGGCTGAAGGTCAATATCAGTGTCAGTTATTTATATAACATTTAAAAAAAACAACAAGGATGACCAAAGTGCTTTAAAAGCTGGTTAAAAACAAACAGGAAAAAACAAAAAAAAATTAATTCTGAAAATCACACAGAAAAACCAACAGGTTAAAACAGGTTAAAAACAACTGAAATTGATCTGAAATTAAAAGCCAAAGTAAAAGAAGTGTTTTTGCACTGGATTTGAAAGACCCTATAAACTCTGCAATATAAATATCAAGGAGCAAGTTCTTCCAGAGTATGTGGGCTGTGGGAGTTTTTTGGAGGTTCTAAAAGTCCTGAGGTTTAGTTAAAAAATTGGGAACCAAACAATTTAAAGCTTTAAAAGTGTGTAAAATAATCTTAAAACCAATACAAAAACAAACAGGCAGACAGTGTTTAGCAAGTGCTAAAACTGGGGGGATGTGGTCTTGTTTTCTAATACCTGTTAAAAGACATGCAGCAGTGTTCTGGAGTAACTGCGGGTGAGGGAGAGACGATTGGTTAATGCCAAGATACTGAGAACTGCAGTAATCCAGTCTAGTGGTAATGAAGGCATGGACAGTTGTTTTGAGGTCTTTTGGTGTAATGTAAGATTTTGCTTTACCAAATGAGGTAACTGATAAAAACTGTATATTACAACTGTGGATACTGTGGATTCTCAAATTTAAATAAACTATCTAAAACGCTTCAAGATTCCTGACAGTGGAGGAAGAATGAGTAGCAAAAGGGCCAAGGATACAATTTTGAAATACAAATTTCAGAATTGTTTTCATTCAGAGTCAACTAATTCAGAATTAACCAGTGTTTAACATGTAGACAGTTAAACAGAGGTTGCAGTGGGGCAGAGACATTTGTTTGAAAGGGAAATATATTTTGATGTCATCAGCACAAAAATGAAAGGAAATGTTATACTATCTGAAGAGTGATCCCAAAGGCAGCATATATAAAAAGAACAGAGTAGGATCCAAAATGGATCCTTGAGGTACACAGGAAGATGACTAGTCCCCATATATATAGAAAATGACCTTGCTGACGAGTAAGATCTAAACCATTACAGAACTAAGCCTTTAAGACCAACATGTTCAAATCTTGATAAATGAATAATTGTCATGATGGGTGGAGAAGGAGGTGAACTCAGAGTGCAAACTCATCCTTCAAAAAGAAAGAAAATTTATTAAAATAAAAGATAATCAAAAACAAAGGTTGATGTGGCAGCAAAACCAAACATAACTACATCCAAAACTGAGACACAAGCAAACCTGAGACACAATACGAGAGGGACAACCAGACAGTGCATGAAGTGACAATGAACCAGCGACAAGTGGAGGACATTACAAGGTTTTAAGAACAGGAGGTAATTCAACAACAAAATTCAATCTTATTTTAGAGATCTTATTGTTCCATATTTTCCTAACAGAGCACTTCACTCTCAGACTGCAGGTTTACTTGTGGTTCCTAGAGTTTCTAAAAGTAGAACAGGAGGCAGAGCTTTCAGTTATCATGCTCCTCTCTTGTTGAACCAACTTTCAGTTTCTCTCCAGGGGTCTCACACTCTGTACAGTTTTAAGACTAGACTTAAGACTTTCCTTTTTGATAAATCCTTTAGTTAGTATTGGCTTGGTTTTTTTAGCTGTTCCTTAGTTTCTTTGTTTTTATTCCTATAGAAACTACACCTGGACAAGTCGTTCTGTGTTTGTGTCTCTTTCCTGTCCTCTCAAACCTCAGCCAGTCTAGGCAGATGTCTGCTCTGAGCCTGGTTCTGCTGGTTCTTCCTGTTAAAAGTTTTTTTTTCCTTTTTCACTGTTGCTCATGTGCTTGCTCAGGATGGGAGATTGTTACAAAGTAAAGATTCAATGCAATCTGCTAGCTTCCTTAGATAAATAAATTTTACTGATTGATATTTTATAATGTCTGTGAATGTTTTTATACAGTGCCCTGAGATGATTTTTGTTGTCAAATGGCGCTATATAAATAAACTAAATTGTGTTGAATAACAACAGCGGTGTAGCTCGCTAAAGTGGTTCCACTTTACCTCTTTTTTAATATGTGCAATAAACAGATATGTTCCAAGTATTTGCTTTTCTTAATCTCAGAAAGTTAAAGTATCTAGGAGTTTTGTACATGTTCATGGACAGGTCAGGGCTTCAACTGCAGTCATGAGGGAGTTGCTTCAGTCTATTCTGAAGAAGAATCTGGGCTGAAAGGCAAAGCTCTCAGTTTTCTAGTCCATCTACAGTATGTTTGAACCTTGAGAAATGGATCATGACTGAAAGAACAATCTTCCTGGTACAAGCAGCTGAAATGAGCTTCCTCTGTAAAGTGGCCGGGCTCAGCCTTAGAGATAAGGTTTGGATCTCCATCATCCAGGGGGAGCTCAGAGTGGAGTCGCTGCTCCTTCTCATCAAAAGAACTCAGCTAAGGTCATTCACTTTTGATAAAGAAGCCTTCTAGATGCTTCCCTCAGGAAGATTTTTGGACATGTCTCAAAACTCACTAGAGGAATTTTATATACTCTCTGTACAGGAAATACTTTGTGAGTTCCCAGGAGGAGCTGGAAAGCAAAGCTGGGGAGAAGGAGGTCTGGATTTTCTTCCTGGACCTGATGCTAAGTGGAAGAAGATGGGTGGATAATTACTGAATAGATGCATAGATGTATGAATAAATGCTTTCTGTATTCTTTGAGTGAAAATACACATGTATGGTGTACCAACAATTAATATGGCTTTAAATCAGATCTTTTAAGGATATTAAGATGAGTAAATTTGAGCGAGTTTAACCTAAAATCACAGAGTAATTCTGTAACTTGGCACTCTTAGACTCTACCTCTGCCAAGGAGGTTGTTCTCGATAATGCTTGTTTGTTTGTAGGGATCAAGCCCCAAATCCTTCAGTTAGAGTACACCCTCCATACCCACTGGGCCAGACAGAATTAGCCATTTTTGCTGTATAAAATCCTGATCCTTCATTCTTCTCACTGGTCTCTCTATCAGCCTGTCTGTGCTTGCCTCCAGCATACCTCAACTTCTTCTAACAGTTTTCTCCCTCCTCTCCTTCTCTAAGCTTATTATTCTTTGATTTTTAATTCACTCTTTTTTTACATTTCACCTGACCTCATTCAGTTTGCTTCAGTTGATGTAAATGTCACATAATAAATGCACAAGTTCTAAATTTATGCTGTAATAACAAAAACTCTGCTGCACTTATTAAACTTCATTGTTTGTTAGACATTCAAGCCCATGTTAACCCAAAAGCTCAAAACCCACCTGCAGACCCATGGAGTTCCACTGGGTCAACCTTTGTCTGAAAAAACATGCAAAGACAAGCCTGGACAGGCAAGCTGCTGTGCACCACAAACTGACACTGGAAAAGAATTAAAAGAACTCGTGAAGGTTTTTGTTTATCAAAGGGAAAAGCTTGTCTACACTGTAAAGCACTGTGGGTAACAACTGTTAGGCATTACTTTTTAACCACACTTTTAAAGTATTAAAATTATTGCACTTTTTCCTACTCTACATTTATTGTGTGAATGCTGAGTCAGCATTCAAACTATTGTTTTTAAGTTTTTACCATTTACAAGCAGCAAGACAGCTCTGTAAAAACACACTTATGACTTTAAAAACAAAGTGAGCTTGTATCTTTGATGCTGGGTCTCATAGATCTTAACATAAAGCACCCTCTACTGGTTGATTGTCTAAACTCACTGGATGTTCATGCGGACTGTTTCTAACTGTGAGGCAGAACGCAGACGAAGAGGCTGACTGTTCAGCATAAAAACACTTGGCATTTGGCAGAAACTTGACAATTTCTGAATAGATCAGCTGGTTAGACCTATCCAGTACAGTTCTCCCAGCTCCTACCATCTGGATTTTTTTTTCTTTTTTTTTTTTTTAGATCTACAATAACACAGAGCAGCAACTCTTTCTGATCTTCTCTAAACTTCATCAACACTGTCACAGCAAGCATCTCATATGTAGAGCTCTTGCTCAGTGTGAAACCATACTTCAAATATGGCTTTATATTTCTAACTTTATGTCTTAGTCAAATTACAAAAATGTCATAACAAAAACAGAAACACATAAGTGTTTTTACTCTGATCTTTTAGTGACATGTGCCAGAAAGACACACTTCTAAAGAATTTGCAGGAATGCTACATTGAGACATTGCACAATATATGAGGGATGGTAGAGACCACCCTAACTTGCCCATTTTTTGGGGAATATTTTAAATTGACTTACAAATTCTTAGCAACACATAGGTCTACTTTTAGATAATTAGATTTTTTTTCTTTTAGTTTAGGGTTTAAAATGTGGGTGTTCAATAACTTAAGATCCTTTAAAAGATGTTAATTTGTTGGAAGAGGAATTTAGATGTTGGGCACATCTTTACAGAGTGAAAACATCAGCATGAACTTGTCAGTTTTCTGAGAGTTTTTTTGTCAAAGCATCGCAGCACCACCTGGTGTCCACTATGCAAAGTTACTATGTGGTTTCAGCGTATTGTGGTGATCTGCAAGTTTACCTCCTGGTTGCTGGTATTCTGCGAGTCTACTTCGTGGTTGCTGGCTCCTGGCTTCCTATTGGCTGGCTAGTCAATTACCCTCAGCTGCAGAGCATCAGGATGATGGGAGTGGCTGGATACTTAAGGCTACCGTGTAGACCAGATCAGTGCTGGAGCATTGCTTTCCTTGGGTAAAACGTCTCTGCCAAAGACGAAACTGAAACGCTTAGTGTTTTCTAATGTTGTGTTTGTTTCACCTGCTCCCAGAGTAACCTGTTCCTCTGAGTCCTGTCTGGTCCGTGTTACTGGCTGCCTCTGAAAAGGATCCTGAGAGCCACTCACCCGAAGCTGCCTGCACTATTGCCTGTCTGCCTCCTACAAGGAACCAACTCATTGGAAGTACTTACCTTCTCACTGGGAACCAGCTGACCTGGAAACCTCCGCCTGTGATCACTTCCTCTATCTCACTCCTCTGTACTGGATTCAATCCTTCACCTGTAAGACAATAATATTCAGATCAAATTCTATTCTCATCATTGTCTTCATTCAATCAAACCAGTACTTACCTACCACCTTCCCTTTCAGATCCCGACCCCTGTTATCACCATTCACTGTAAATAAAATCACTTACCTTCATTGTGGCCTCCTGCGTCTGTCTGTCACTGAACTGCTCACCATTTGACTATTAAGTAATATCCTGACACGTACGCCAAGTCAAAGTGCTCAAAAACAATATGAGACATATGATGTTGATTTTTGTATAACAACAGGAAAAAATAAGTACAAGTCCTCCATTGTTGAGTGCCCCCCCAACTGAAAGCTGCTTCTCCATGTTTGGTTCTGGTTCTGGGGATACAAAGTAGACCAGAACCAGAAGACCTGAGTGTTCTGGAGGGTTGATACGATGATAATAAATCTTGTGCTATACTGTTCAGTGATTTATAAACTAATAGAAGTATTTTAAAGTCTATTCTCTGTGCTACAGGGAGCCAGTGTAGGGACTTTAAAACCAGGATGATGTGCTCTATTTTTCTGGTCTTAGTGAGAACACCAGCAGCAGCATTTTGGATCAGCTGCAGCTGTCTGATTGATTTTTTTAGCAGACCTGTGAAGACACTGTTGCAGTAATCGAGATGACTAAAGATGAACACGTGCATAATTTTTTCTAGATCTTGTTGTGACATTCGTCCTTTAATTCTGGAGATGTTCTTCAGGTGGTAGAAAGCCAACTTTGTAACTGTTTTTATGTGTCCCTTAAGGTTCAGGTCTGAGTCCATTACTTAACCCAGGTTTCGGGCCTGATCACTAGTTTTTAGCTGTAATACCTGAAGGTAGGTAGGTAGGTACATTTATTTATATAGCACTTTTCAGCACGAGGCAACTCAAAGTGCTTTACAACACAGAATGAAATTACAGACAAAGTTACAGAAACAAAATTACAGACAGGTACAAGATACAATGATAACTAATTGTCTAAATAAGCTAAGCTAAACTAAACAGATCTAAGCATGACTAAATGTACAGAACTTG
>NC_051441.1:21617801-21618639 GCF_001649575.2 Kryptolebias marmoratus
AAAAAAAAAAAAAAAAAAATTCAAAAGATATACTGAACAAAAACATAAACACAACACTTTTGTTTTTTCTCCCATTTTTTATGAGCTGAACTTTTTTTTATCTATACAATAGGCCTTTTTCTCTTAAATATTTTTTGAGATAATCCATCCACCTCACAGGTGTATCAAGATGCTGATTAGACAGCATGATTATTGCACAGATGTGCGTTAGGCTGGCAACTATGAAATGTGCAGTTTACTTTTACTGTATTGAGGGGGATCAGAGAATCAGTCATTATCTGGTGTGACCACCATTTGCCTCATGCAGTACAACAAATCTCCTCTTTGAGTCGATCAGTGTCCCGACTCAAAACATAAAAACTCTCTAAAATATTAAACGCTATGGATCTGATGCACATTTATATCATTATTAATTCAAACTCTGAGGATTCTGACTTTGGGACAGGGACTTTTGGGACTTAGTGGTTCCAAACCGACATTTGTCAAGTAGGAGAGTGGCAGTAAGTGGGTCTGTAACTGACTGGTAGTGGGCCGGGACAGCAGCAATATAGACACATGTTCAATATTGCAGCTGACAAAAAAAACAATTTCCTTTTCCAGCAGACATTGTTCAGCGGTAAAACCAGCAAAACAAATGTGATGGTCATCCTGTAATGAAGTGGGTGGAGCTCCGCTTGGGTTGCTAGGTGAGTGGCTAGGCTCGACTCGGGATTGCTAGGTTACAATAACTGTGACGCAAAAATTCAGAGGTTTTTGAAACCGGTCGTTTTGCACACACCAGAAAACATTAAACATTTACTTATTGGCAAAATCGACTGGGTGGTTTTTTTTTTTTTTT
>NC_051441.1:21627115-21641263 GCF_001649575.2 Kryptolebias marmoratus
CCCAAAACTACAACAGGTGTTTCATGTTCCAGCTTCCCATAGGACAAAAAAGTTTGATGAATTTGTATTGTTAACCTCAGTCATGAAAATTACTTCCCAAAGGCAGATGACTGACTGAGCACCTTAAGTACAAACCCTCATTAGCTTCACACCAAAAAAAATCCTTTTGCCGGGATTTGTCTCAAGTATTTTTCCTTACAAAACAAAAACAGGAAGAGAAGTCGTCACCATATGTAATTCTTTTTTACAAATATAAATATATCTTTTACACACACAAATTCTTTTCAACACGTGCACAAAGATGAAATTCTCAGACATTTTATTATACAAGGGTACAAAACTTAATTCACAACTACGCATTCTGATTTACAAGCACAAAAATATTTATGATTGGAATTTGTGCCCATTAAGGTGATGGAGCCAGGTGCAGTCGCAGTGTAAATATAAATTGTGATCTGTGCTGGTAAAATGAGTTGTAATCAAAAGTAAAAATATTGATTTTTGCCATAAATGAGATTAGTGAAAAACCACATCCATAAAGACACCATCTAGTTATCTAACTAATTAAACAGCATATTATCTTCCTAGTCTACCTTTAAAGTGAAGTTTTCTAACAAGTATGTCTTCAGAAATAATAATAATTCTATGAGTTTCCTTTGAAACAGGCCATTTTTCTCTGCTGGCTGTGGTCATGCTGGAAAACTCCTTGAAGCACTTTGTATCACCTTGAACAGTGAGCTGAACAGTGCAATATAAATAAATTTGACTTGTCTTGACTTGACTTGAAGACTGTGAAATCATTGTAAAGCTTGGGGGGCATTGCTACAGCTAACTGCTGTCTGACTTCCAAGCTAGTAGTTATCAAGTTAACAGAATTGGACTGAACCAACTCAAAGCTCAGAGAGATGAGTGAATATTATAGGAAATATCTTTAATAGTAACCTTTTAATTTGTAACTAGGAAAGCAAAATTTGAATCAATAAACATTACACTCTCTCACTTTTGTCTTATTACTGAGAGTGAGAACACTTCTTCAGTTAAAAAAATGGTCCTGAAAAAAACATAAATTCAAACCACCACTTTCAAAAAATGGGGAAGAAGCTACTACAGCTGCTTTACTGAACAGGTGCCTCTGATGATCGTTTTTATTGTTGCATTTGGTTTAAAGGCCCAACAAGGATTGGGTTTACAAATTAACCTTTGGCTAGACAACCAAGAAACAGTGGCATTGTTCTTACATAAATCTTTTTTTTTGTTTTTTTTGTTTTTGTGCTGTCCTTGTCAAATAAATTTAAACTAAATAAAACTGAAAACCCTGCGAAGAACATCCATGTTTTGTCTTTTTTTTTTTTAAATCATATCAAGGTTTTTATCTATTGCAAACAGGGCCTACATGCTTGGATTTGTAACTACCAGCTGTGAGGTGCTCTTTGACCCCAGTGGTTTTCTATAGCTTTAAGGCCTCTTGTAACAGAAGAAGTTCCTTCTTTGGCTGCAGTCTCTTGTTCCAAACAATGTGGTGCTGTTCTTCTCCAGGACACCACACTTGACAGCCGAGCAGCTTGGAATGTCCTGGTACTGCATCACTTCCTCACCCACCCAAAACCACTTATCACCCAAGTATCTCATGCCCATCCACACCTGCCAACATTTAGCAGAGAGATCCACATGAACACCAAGGCAGAGTTGGTCAAACACCAACACAGTGTAGAAAACTGACCCACCTCATTAGTGGTGGCCTGCTTGGCTTGCTCTCGTGCGTAGTTGCGATCATCTTCAGTGATCAGAGTGGCCAGGTCATAGCTGTGGATCCAGAGCCCAGAGGCTGAACTCACTCCCCCCAGAGACCTGCAGTGTTCTAACGCCTCCTCCCATGTTTTATTCTCCTTCACCAAAACCAGCTTCTCATCAATGCATGTAAAGGTATATGTCCTGTCACAGTCACGATTCCTCCATTTGTATTTTGAGGAATCCTTAAAGCCACAGTGTTGGTTTGAATCTGGTTCTGTAAAATTAGGCGCAGATAGAAAGATTTCAGCTTAAATGTGAAAAGAACAAATCACGTCATCAGTATCTTTGATGCTGCTATAGAACAAAGACTCAAGACTGAATTTGAACACAGGCTGTAAAGTCACTTTTACTGTAATTGTTCACCTGAGATTTTCAGTGTAAAATATGAAGCTGTTTATGTTATGCAGTTTTTGTTTAACCTTACAGATTTCTTCATGCCTGATCCACCCATAAATTAACTGACAATTATGCATTCAATATACTGCTTTTGAAAATTGTCTCTTAGCTTTTGCGCTTACAAGTGGATTTTTTTCTGGATCAGATTTTTCTGTTTTTACCTTATGCTGTGTAATATACAGAAGTCGAAAAAAGCGAATTACATTTACTGTATTTGTTAATGTAACTGAGTATGAATTTTGTGCACTTTGTACTTTTTGAAGTAATTATTTCAATCTATACTTTTACTTGATTGTATTTTATTTCAAGTATTGTACTTAGTTGCATTTGAAATCTCATCTATTACTGATGTTAACATAAGCATGTGAATTAAATTCTGGAGAAAAAATGTGTGCACCATAGCACCTGCAGTGACTGGATCTGTTTCTTACCAGTCAGTCGATGTATGATCTGGCTAGAAGTCATGACAAGCTGGGAAGCAGGAGTTTCCCTGTTAAATAAACCTATAGAGATTGTGTACATTGTGCCATTAAAGTTTGAATGGGAATATTTCTGTTATCAGTTACACTAAAACAGCAGCTGTCTGAATGTTAAAGTGATAGTTCAGCTATTTTGAAGAGGCTATTTGATCGGTTTAAAATTTGGTTCTGATAATATTTTGTACAGTGCACACATTTTTTACTGTAGTCTAACTGCAGCTTCTCTAGGTGGACACTGTGAGTGGTTTCAAGTTTTCAAGCACATTTTTCGTGTTTGCTGAAAGTTATGTCAGTTGAAGTTAAGTTTGGAGTACAGAGTTTTCCTAATCCCTCTGTGATAAAGATAAGTAAGACAGCATTCCCTTTATGCAAACTCCCGGTACAGTCTTTCTTTATGAAGAGACAACTTGAGTCGGCTCTTTACCCAATTATAGAAAAAGAATGTTTTCACAAATTACAACATAAGGGCATTATCTCAGTACAACAGTCAGTTGGGGAACTGAAAAGGTGATCAGTGTTGTAAAATGATAAGAGCATTACCACATCAATGATTAACAGTTATTTTTAAAAATTGGATTTTGTCAAATGGAATGATTTTACTTTAAATGAGATCCATAAATTACACTTGATAGGTGAATTTATAAAATAAAAAAATTTGACCCTAAATAAAAAACGTGTTGTGATTAAATTTAAATTTTAAACACCAACATTTCACGAGCATCTTAAAGTGGAGCACTGACTGACTTAAAATGACAGTGGACCTTTTAGTTTTGTGTTATTTTACAATCTGTTTTGTTTAACATGTTACAGCAGCAGATCTGATTTTTCTATTTGGGATCTCAATAAGAAAAGAATTGATTCACAGACGGAGCTTTTTACAGACAGTTTAAACTCAGTCTTTGTTACAGGTTGCTGCTACAGTGTGTGTCTTTGTTCCTCCTGCTGCATGTCAGCTGTTTGTGTGGCTGGTGTTTTCTTGGGATCTGTTCATCTGAGGTCGTAAATGCCATTTTTAATCTGAGTGGCTGGGATTTGGTTGGTCTTTGGGTGTTACACCTGCTGTGTGTTTCTGAAGCGTGATTGCTATGCTGGCATTGCCGGCTGCAGCAGGAGTCCTTTGCAGTGCATGGCTTCTCCCTGCTTCTGACCTGCTGATCCACATGTTCCCCTGGTAGGCTGTGCTTCCACTTCTTGGTTAGCTGCCTGTTATTTAGATCTTTATTGTTTTCATTTAACCTGAATCCAGAAGTAATGTGCTCTTTATTTCTAGGCACGTGATAGGGCTGCACACTCTTGTGCTTAAAGCTCCAGCGCAGAGGGGCGCTCTGCTGTCTTGTCTTGGTTTGTGACAACTTTTAGAGTTTGAACTGCTTCTCTACTCACTGAGTTGCTAATAAATTATAATATTTTTGTAGAGCTCAGTCTGTTTCAAGTGCATTTTTCAAACTGTGGTGTTTTACTCCATTGGGAAATAATATCCCCCAACTGGCATTGTTGAGTTTAATTCAAACATTTAAATTTCTATCCCTTTCTGGTCACATCTCCGTGAGCAAGTACTGTCTCACTGTAGCCACAATAATGACCTCTAATCAAGAGCAGGAGGTCATTTAATAGTTTTTCTACCAGCTGTCTGTGGTTTGATCAACATGTTTTGTTGTTAAACTAGTTGGGCACTGTGAGATGGTCTGGACTGAAATGACAATTTATTCTCTTGGTGTATTAAATATCATGTGTGGGCATGTTTTATTTTGTAATTGCATAATAAACTGTGGAGAAATCCATTTGAGAAAAGTTTTTAGTCATTTGTGGTCTCTCCACAGGAGGGACACCCTCTTGCTGTAACAAATTAACATTGACTCAAATTTTTAATGACTGACTTTTACTTGAGTACATTTTTATACAGGTAAGTTGTGCTTTAGTTAAATTTCAACAGAGTAACTGTACTTTTACTTAAGTATGTTGTTTTAATACTGTTCCACTCCTGCTAACACTTAAAGAGTTTGCCTGGGTAAACAAGATTAAATAAAATGGTCCAGTCAAATTTCACAAGTCGGTCCAATTAATAACCTCTGCTTTGATTTAAAGATTATTGGACACGAGCACCCATCCAACATAAAGGAGATGCTCAGTTTAAACATAAAGAATGGACAAAGTCCAGGTTAGCTTGACCAGTATCAGGGAGACAAACCTGAAGAGACCTGACGCTGGAACAGATGCAAAACATGCTGGCACAACACACTGATTTTTGTGAGGGGTGGGATGTGAATAGTTATGCACATTCAGGGTGTTTTTTTTTTTTTTGCTTGTTTCACAATAAAATTATTTTGTTCCATCAATACATTCTTTGTTCTAAATTGTAAGTCAACAGAACAGAAATAATGTCAGGAGGGCTAATTACTTTTGCAACACACTGTATAACAATTTGAAAAACATTGGGGCATTGAAATTAAAACAGCAGTGGTTTTCAAATCTCAGACCCATATTTGGGATTGTATTAAAAAAAAAACTTGCATCATGATGTGACTTGTTTATTTTGTGTCAGGTGCAATCAAAAGTAAAATGGAAGAGTGTAAACAAAATGTGTTAAACATAAAAGCTAAACATTTTAAATATTTAAATGACCAAAATAATAACATTTTCACATTCTTAGGTTAGTTCTGCTTACCATCAACATCCCAGTCATAGAAGGTTGCTTCTTTGTCTCCTCTGGACCACTTCCACGGACTTGTGTTATTGACTCGATACAATCCAATCCAGCCTTGGAAAGGGAAAAATGCCTGATTTTCTTGCTCATCTCTGATGGTGATCAGATCAGTGTGCTTCTCCCTGCAGATACTCTGAGCTTGAGTCCAGATTACCTCGACATCATATTGTATGAAATTCAGAAGTGTGAGACCTGATAGTTGTCCCCCGACGGGATGAAGGATGAGCAACAAGAAGACAAAGACTGAGATGTTCCTCATGTTTCTACCTTCTTTAAACCTGCAGTTTTACATTTTTAGAAAACATTCTTTAGTTAAACATTTAACATATTTTAATGAAATAAGCAAAATGCTGAAATAGATTGCATGTTTAACACAAAACTATTCTGCCAAAACTTTTTAACACTATAATACTCCTCTCAAGTAAATGAAGATTAACACTCATTGCTTTTCTCTAATTTGTCATTCCTAAAACATTGCAGGTACATAATTTGTGCTTAACAGTTCATACCTGAACACATCATCACTCACCTCAGGCTGCAGCAGCAGAAAGAAGCTCTGAAGATCTGGTTCAGGGAGTGAGAATTTTCTGTCACACCATAAAAGGACTCCATTGACCAATCACAGCATTGCAATAAATCAAACTGAATATTCAGAGGAACCCTGCCAACATGTTTTTCACCCTGACTCTGTCCTCTGAGAGCTGTTTTGCATCATCTGCTGCATTTTGACGGGCATGGAAACCCATTAGACAAATTAAAGGCCTAGCATTCTTTGACGGAATGCAAACTGCCCACCACTTTTCTTAAAGTCATACTCAAAGTATTGGAATTGGAAATAATGCTCAGCTACTGATACATCAAATATTACCTCAATATTTGTATAACTGCATTGGCCAATGTTGATTAGCTGTGGAGAAGGGTCTGTTTTCTGTTTGTTTCTTTTTCTACCCTATAAAGCAACTTTCTCAAACTGATGCAATAGAATGCTACATTAGTTAGACCCGTTCAGCGACAGCGCTGCGAATGCCTATTGTATCTGTACTGTTTCTTATTATGACGGTTCTTTGCGTTCTTAAACAAGTTGATCATGTGTCAGACGACAGATAACAAGTTGGTCTGACTTGAATTATAGCACCAAGATGTTTCGCTGGAGGGCGAGGCTGTGGCGGCGTGCCAAAGTCAGGCGTAAAGCCGTTGCCATACGGTTGGCTTTAATTTCCACAAAATCCAGCCGAGCTGCACCAAACTCAATACAGTTGATCGTAGTCCAGCCCCCAATAGGAATGTAGTGCAAAATTTGGTGGGCGTGGCTTAATTCCTCCACAGCAACCTATATAAATCTTTTAAAAAGCAGCCCCAGGCCATGTTTTATCTGACAATCATGAGACTCGGTACACATAACATAATAGGACCGACAAAAAAGTCTCATGGAGCCATGGTCCAAACCTCACACAAAGTCGGCCATCTTGGATCAAAAGTTGGATTTTAACCCCATTTTCGGTGATGACAGCCTTCGCATTTGATCGAACTCCTCCTACAGCTTTTGACATACAAGCTTCAGTTTCTCTCAGCTCAGTCTTGAGACATTGAAGATCAAAAGTTATCAAAAACTTTTTGCTACAGCAAAGCATGTGGGCGTGGCCAAGCCTCAAAATCTGACCATTTGCCATGAAACCTCACGGTGTAATAACTTCCACATGCAAGGTCACAGATTAATGAAACTTTCTGTGTGTCATAAGAGATCAGGACTGATCACATTAACGTGGTCAATTTGTGACATCAAAATGAAGTAATCTGTTTTCCTGTTGGAGGTTGTCTTTTTTTTATCTTTCAATCATACACATTTAATCCTGTGTTGGATGACAGAACAACATGATGCAGAATCCCTCTCTCTGGACTGACTGGTGCCTGAATAATGTGGGCGTGACAGAATGGTGAACGCCAATCCCTCACTGTTTGCATACGGTTGGCTCTAAATCACACATACATTATCCGATTTGCACCAAACTGGATATGAATGGTCTTTGTTAACCTCTGTAGAGGCCAATAGGATTATACTGGAATTTGACTCCAGTGCGCCCTCTATAATAGTCCAAGAGTTATATCTCCCTGATACCTCATTCGATCTGCAGGAGATTTTTTTGTGCATCACCAGTAAGCACTGTTGCACACATTAGTGTGGTAATTTAATGACAACACTTAAATCTATATGCTCACCAACTCAGCACACACACATGCTGTGTAGTAACACAAACTTTGTTTGGTTAATAAACAGTGATAAACTAAACAAACAGTGTCATCCAAAAGTGTAGAGGTTTAATGTTAGCTAATGTAGCATTCTTTCTCACCAGTAAGTCATTTATAATTAGCAAACTACTGTTTTTTTACCCTCATTTGTGAACAAGTCACCAAGATACTTTAACTCCTTCGCTTGGGGCAGTAGCACACTCTGAACCTGTAGTTCATAGTCCACCCTTTTCTGGCCTAGGACCTCAAATTTTGACATGCTCATCTTTATGCTATTTGTTACACACAATTACAAAATCCATCACCATAAACCTCTGGGTGGAGGTCCACCCAAAGACTCCAAGAAGATTGGGTACATAATCACAAACAGTCAAGAGTCCTTTCTCCACACCCAAAGGCACAGGAAAATATTACTCTTATCTCGTTTTCCTGTTTTACAGTTTTATCTGCTGTTTTGCTGCTTTTAGTTTTCAGCTACTGTTCCAATGTCATTAACCACTGTTCTGTTTATTGTATTTTATATAATGAACATTGCTTATTTGTACCATTCTATTAAAAGCTGACAGCATTTTTTTTACTATTTATATTCTCACAATAATTGTTTTAGTGTTTATTTAAAAAGGTTTAAAAACAGTAAATATGCTTTTATACCATTTCATACAACATATGAAGTTTTTTTTAAAGTGAAAACTCGAGCACTCTTTAAATAGTCCTTTTTAATACTAGAACATGCAAATTTTTCTATGCTTTAGTTACAGTCAAATCCAACACTTGGGAAGCAGATATAGGTAGTTTCCTCCTTTATTTGGCTTGCTCACTGACATGTTTTTTCCTGTACATGCACAGCAGGATGCAAATTTGCTGCAACCATCACTTAGTTCCACTTAATACATGGCCCGATGAGATCTGCCATATAATTATCACTCACATGTTACCATTTTAAAGTAAAATATTAAATTCTATAACATAGACATTGTTTATATAATGTGCACCATCTCACAACTCTTTTGTTTTCCTTTGTTCTTTACTCCTAAACAATTTTAATTAAAAGTCAAACTCAAAGTTTATTTAGATATCTCATATAAAAACTGCCTCAACTGACCAAAGTGCTTTACACAGAATAAGGCAAATGATCCCAAAATAAAAACATTAAAAATTAATGGCCTGGCATTCCTTGAATCAATGTATATCATCTGCTTCCTTTGTTTGAGTTTCAAACTAAGACCATCTTGTGTTGAGAAATGATCGTGTTATGCCTCTTTTGATCAAATCATGAAGATAAGATTATCTGCGACCTCACGCAATATTTCAAGCTCTCATATGACTGGTTAGCACTGGGTGTTGACTTGGAGTTGATTCTCACACCAGATATTAGCTCAATATCTGTAAAAATGGCTGAGTTACAGCTGTTTTATGGATGTGGATGAACAAACACATGCACACAGAAACAGACAAATAGATTTTTGCCCTCCTTTTATGGTGGCAGTGTGAACTCAAACACAATACATGACCACAAGTTTTATAAGCAGACTCAGCTCCTGATAAACAGATAAATGGACCTGTTCTGAGTTTCTAATAGATTAGGAAAGTGATTCATTATTTCATACCAACTGACAAATACACATGTGCATGATGTGACTAGATGAATGGAGCAGGCTTGTACTGATAAAATTGATCTATTAAATAAAAAGTCTGCAAAGTGGTTTATTTCTACAGACAACCACCATAAAAAATAGAAAAGGTGAATTGTAGTTATATTTGTGCATAAAGAATAGATCATCTTCACTTATTTTAGTGGACAACTCTTCTGTTTGCACATCCTGCTGTTTAGCATTATTGTTTTCTCATTAGTGACATGTACTGTTCATTAGGGGAACAGCAGCAGCATGAATACCTACTGCGGCAAAATCTCTAAAAGTGTGCCTCATCCTGATCATGTGGATCAAGTTATGTTTTATTATTTATAATGTAGAATATATATTTGCCTCTCACTGTTGAGTTTCTGAAAGAGCATTGAACACATCTGCTGTGGCAGGTCTATTAACTTCGTACCATGCCTAATTTTTGTGTATTGTTTGGTAAGTGTGTGGCAGGTTTTATGAAAGTGCATCATTGAAAGAATTCCTAATTGTGCGCGGCTATTTTTTTTAGGTAGTAAAACAAATTATTCTCAGTATCTGACATAGAATCTTTTTTTTGCTTTGTGTATTGTATTCTATTTAATCTCAATGTGATGTCAGCTTTTACTAAATTGCTTTGCATAGTGAACAGAGGCTAAATCATATCGTGATAAGGGGTAAAACATATTGCGACTAAGCTCTGAATCATGTTGTGATTAAAGGCTGAAATGTATTGCAAATAAAGACTTTCTCATACTGGGATTAGGTGCTGAATCATATTGTGATATTGTATTATATCAGTTTTTACTGCTCATGTATCTTTAATGAACTCGATTGTTGGCAGTGAGCTATTGAGATATGTATTTTATCGACCACAACACAGAAATATCCAACCCTATATTAGACACATGAAATCTGTTTATCTTTATATATGAACCAGCTCCACTGTATACGCCAGTCCTTGGCTGCCTGCCAGCAAAACCTTTAAGCAGTCCACACTGTTCAGTTAAGTTATATAGTGCAATTTCATAACAAGAGTTGTCTCAGGGCACTATACAAATAAGTAACAATTCCAGTTAAATTAAACGTCATTCAGTCCAGTTCAGTTCAAAGCAGATCCTAATTTAAATCCAATTACAGTCAATTCAGTCCAGTTATAATCTAGAATAATCAGATTTGTAGATCATAAAATGCCAATTAGTATAAAGTTGTTTATCAAAGGAAACCTGCAGATTGCATCAAATGTTCCCTTTGATATAATCCCCCTTTCTGAGCAAGCATGAAGGTTGAAGCTGACAGCAAAAAAAAAAAGGAGTTCTTTTTAACAGAAAGAAACCTCCAAAAAACCAGAACCATACTCCGGATGGGTGGCCATCTGCCTCAACTGTCTGGGGGTGTAGAGATGGTGGACTGATGACTTAAGCCTTTTTGTAATCTGAGTTAAACCCTAATAAAAGCTTGTAATTTCTTCCTAATGTCAAGGAATGCAAGATCATTGAGATCAGCCCAGGACCCCGAGGTGGGGATGGGACTTTGCAGTATAATGAAAGAAATATTAAGTAAAAGGCCAAAGGAGAAATGTGTGCTTAGAAACTGCAATAAAAAAGAATTGTGTATCTGCTTAAGCCAGTAATAAATATAATTAGAATTGTTAGTCTATAATTGATTGTACAAGCAAATTGTGCTTAGACCTTTGTGGGACCAGGAGCATGCAGACGTGACTAATCGTGTAACAAATCCTGATTGATGGTCTGTGTGCTTCTGATAACACAAGTATGAAGTAAATCCTGGAGTTTGTCAAGCACAATTAGCAAATAGTCACTCAGGAGTTTTAATAAAGAATTAATCATGAACAGGTCATACATTAAAGGCACCGGTGTGCTCTGGGTCATGTGAAGGAGAACTGATCATGTAAAAATCATGGTTAATGCTTTGTATGTCCTAGATGCAGAGGTTAAAATAACATGGGTATGATCTAAGCAATTTTAAATTTAAAGTATGAATAATAATCATTAGTAAGTGAATATGTTAGTGAGTGATTAATTGTATGAACAATGATTATCGGGAATTGAACCAGCCAATATGTGATTATATGGACTGTTAATCATTAAATGTTTGTTATGTGTTATATGCTGAAAAATTGGAGGTAAAAGAAAGATCACGGCTGTAGATCTGGGACAGGAAATGGAGCAAAAGCTTGCATCTGTGAGGATTCTAGGTTGTTGTGCTCTTTTGCAGTTCCTAGGTGTTGGTGGAGCTAATTGCTGTCAGCTGTTTGCCATTCCAGCTGATCACCATTGGGCGGGTATTAAGCTCCAGCCTTGCCTGAACTCAATGCTAAAATAATCAATAAACATGCTACAAGTTGTTGTAATTATTGTGGACAAATAGAAACAGTACAGCATATATTTTAATATATGCAGTATGTATGTATGCAATATGTATTTAATATATGTAATAAGTATGCTCATGAAAGAGAGGTGTTAATTAGAAACTTGAATAGAAATAAATTTGATATTAGAAACTGCAAAATAAATTAGTTATTAGAGAATTGTTTCAAAGATCATCTGAGGATATAGTTTTTAGTAGCATTTGTAGTTTTTTAGGAAGAACGGGCACTTTGGGGATAATATAGTAGGTATAATAATTTGATCCATACTCCAATCTGGAAGGTGGGGGTAATGCACCTAAAGCTGTTTGCCAACCGCCATAAAAACAGAAGAAGAAGAACTCAATGCTGGAATGCTGTATACCTTTTGGTAGCTCAGTGTAAGGCCAGTGATCATCCAAGATTTTGTTCTTACCTTTTGTCTCATATGCTCCTGCAGACCTTGTGCCTCCCAAGAGCCGTTCAACAGACTGAGTTCCTCCATTCAAGTGAAATCTGGGAAACCAACTTACCTCAACCCTGCTACTTGGATTTTGCTCAGAACATGCAAGCTAACCACTCCTCCGGCCTGCCACTCTCCACTAATTCCACAAAACTGGACTTTGCCACAACAACCGGACCTGGAATCCTCCTCCCTCTCAAACCTGGAGACAAGAAAGACACAGTAAGTAGACAGCGAATAACTCAACTACAAACCTAATTGCAACAAACCATTCTTACCCAGCTCCTTTCCGTTTCAGTTCCTCAATTTGTCCTGTTCCCACTACCCTTTCCCCAAACCTAATAAACATTATCATTTTTACTTACCTGTTGTCCTATGTTCTGTTTCTGTGCTACGACTTTGGGTTTCAAAACATTTTACAATCATTATAACAGCATCTGTGCAGAGCTGCAAGCAAGTCAGACAAAAAGAAAGTTGAGAGTGGCAGAGACGAACAGTAATCCCAAAGTTATTGCTGGTTATTTTCTTTTACAAGTTGAGAAAAGAGGAGGCACTGCAGCCAGAATTCGTACAGACATGGGAACAGAGAATGGTGGAATGAAAGACATTCAGAGAGTTCTATGCCTTGATCATGATGACATCTTTTCTAGAAATTGCTTCATTGTAGGATCCAGCACACACAACCAGCGAATAGAGTGCTGGTGGGCTTTCTTAAGGAAACACCATGCACAGTACTGGATGAAGCTTTTCCAAAAACTGAAGGATTTGGAAAACTTTTCTGGTGACTTCTTGGATAAGCAGCTGGTTGTCTTCACCTGTTTAAAAATAATTGAGGTATGTATGAATTTACAATAGAGAAAAATACTATGTGATAAGGATATGCTTTTAAATATGGAATATGTACTTTAACAACAGTTATTTTCTTGACTTTCAGGAAGAACTGAAAAAGTGGTTCACTTATGGAACACCCACATCATTCGTCAGAGCAGAAATGCAATTGCTCCACATGGTCGATGTATACTCTTCCACAGCTTTTTGGTGGACAAGATCATCTGAAACCAGTTGCTAAGTAAGCAGTGGAAATTTGCAAAACACACTGTCTTTAGAGAGGGCCATACACCTGTGATGAGACTGTGTGCAAACTATCCTGCCTTCTTATAACAGAAAACTTTCTGCATGCACCATCCACACCAGATGAAGCAATTGAATTATAATTATTTGTATAAGCTTGCATACGTACAAACCTGTGAGACTTGTGATATTTGCAGTCAGAGATTGGCACCAGCAGATCCAGCAACCCGTAAAGGACAATTGATTTTTTTGGCCAGTCTGTGAAGACACTGTTGCAGTTATCGAGACGACTAAAGATGAACACGTGCATAATTTTTTCTAGATCTTGTTGTGACATTAGTCCTTTAATTCTGGAGATGTTCTTCAGGTGGTGTCAGGATTCAAAACTTTTCTAAGTGAGCAGTTCGGCGTCACACAGACACAGGAGACCAACATAACGAGCAGTGCATTTATTTACAGTGAACAGATTGTGCGAAATGAACGGGAGCCAGGACCTGAAAGCAGAGGACGTTGTGAGTCTGAGGTTTCTCTGGGAACGAGCAGGTAAGTGTTAATGATGTTGTTTTCCAGATGAGAGTTCTTACGGTGAGAGGAACGATGCACAGCACGAAGGTCAATCACAGGCAGGTGGAGATGGGCGTGGTAGGAGAACTGAAAGAGGGTGACTGGGGAGGAGTGAAATGAAAACACAAATGAACCAAGAAGAAAACAACAACCAGATAACTAAAAATAGGAAACAAAACACAAACCAGAGAACTTAAATAAAAAAAACAAAACCCAGAAAAAGCCAAATCACCACACTAATGTTGTTACTTGTTATTATCTGGGCTAGTGGGAGCATGTAGATATTAAATAGAAGGGGTCCGAAGATTTGAACCATGGGGTACTCTGCATGTGACTTCTGTTCGATCTGAAGAGAAGTTGCCTATTGATACAAAGAAGTTCCTGTTGTTTAGGTAGGATTTGAACCAGCTGAGTGCTGTGTCCGAGAGTCCGACCCAGCTCTCCAG
>NC_051441.1:21641698-21669445 GCF_001649575.2 Kryptolebias marmoratus
GTTTTTATGGGTGAGTTGGTGATATACAACCAGTATAGTATATATTTTAGGTCATATTTAGTCCCACATTAACCTAGACATCTGCTCGACTTAAAAATGCTCACTCTGGATCTTGCACGCTGAGAGAAGAACAGCATTAAAGAACTTTTTTTTTTTTTTCATCTGTCGATATCTTGCATGTTTAAATAGAATGGTAACACTCAATGTTTTTACTCTATTCTGTCTGATTTACTTTGAGAAAAAATACATCACTAAATACATTAGATACAGTTTTAAAACTTTAAAAGTGAAATGAAGTGGTTTGAAGCTAACATAAATCAAAAGAAAGTCATAAAAGGTGCTTGTTTTCAGAGTTTTGCATTATTAAAAATTCACACTAATTTTAAATAAATAATAAAAGATTGAAACATTACAAGGGTCTTGTGGTGTTCCAGACACAGAAATAAGCAAACCTCGATTTACGTTTGTTTTTGCCATTGGGGGCGCTCTGGGCTGTGTACGTGGGAGACGAGCGATTTCTGTCGGTGCTGTTCAGTTCCCGTTTTTTGGAATAAAGGTTGCCACGTGTTTCTTCCAGTAGTCTGCTTGAAGATTTTTTTTTTATTCGACTATCATACACAACAGAAATTTTGGCGACGAGGATGGGATCTTCAAGTTGGAAGGCACCGAGTCTGCAGACAGCGCGGCTCCATAGAGGCAACACGGGACGGTAAAAGCCGAGCGTTTTGGTGAGTGAAAGGACCGCCGAACCCGAGCTACAAAATGGCGTTTGGGAAGCCAGAAGATTTTCACTATGAGGAAAGTGAGGAAAGTTTTGACAACTACCGCGAACGTCTTGAGCAGTATTTTGCTGCAAACGACATGGACACTAAAGAGGAGAAAACTAAGTCGGTGTTTCTCACGGTGGTGGGGAAAAGATCCCATAGCTTGCTGATGGATTTATGCGCTCCAGATAAACCGTCGGAGAAAAGCTACGAAGAGTTGGTAGATCTGCTGCAGAGACTCTACGTACCAAAGACGAACTTTATTGCAGAAAGGTGCAAGTTTCACAGAAGAAACCAAAAAGATAACGAAACAAACAGTGAGTACGTGGCTTGTTTACGAAAATTAGCAGCTACATGTAAGTTTGGAACTTTTTTTAGATGAAGCCCTGTGTGATAGATTCATCTGTGGGGTAAAGAGCAGCGCCGCGCACACTAAAGACTTGCCGCTGCCGCTGGCTGTAGAAATGGCACTCTCCTTTGAGGTAACTAGGGACAGTGCACAGCAATTTGCACAGAAAGCTTTCAAGGCTCATGTAGTGGAAAAGAAAGCTAAAACAAAATGCCATGAAGCTGGGAACAATACAGCTACCGGGAAGCCCTGTTATCGTTGCGGTGGAAAAAGTCACAACTCGAATGACTGCAGGTTTAAAGAAAGCAAGTGCCACGAGTGTAAGAAAAAGGGACACATAGCCAAAGCCTGTCGCACACGCAAGGAGGGAGGCTGTTCAAGTACGATCAAGGGAACTATGCATCTGGATATTAAGAGGCGACCCAGCGCTCTCCAACAGCAGAGTGTCTGCAGGTGGCTCGATCCGCCGTACCCGGTTGAAGGTGCACCCAGGCATGCAGATCCAGGCAACAGGCACAAGTTTAAAAGGGATCCAGACGACGCCCAAATTCTGTCACATCCAGTCAGAGAAGACAGAGCAGCCAGTGATGTGGTGGGTCGGTGCAAGATGGAAGCGGCACCGAACTCTAACACTGTTCCAGATCTGACATTGGACAGTACAGATTTTGGTCTGTTTGAAATAATCACAGGTAATGGTGACATTGTAAAACCTTATTATGTGTATGTCAGTGTAAATGGTTCAAGAGTGAAGATGGAACTAGACACTGGTGCCGCAGTGTCAGTGATATCTGAAAAGTTGTATAAGTGCAGATTTAAATCAGTCAAACTCAGTTTAGCAAACTGTGTACTTAAGACGTGCAGCCAACAGTCATTACAGCTGATGGGAAGATTTTTGGCAAAAGTAAAATGTCAAGAAACCACAAAAAAACTAGAACTGTTAGTAGTAAAAGGAAAAGGCCCTGCTTTGATGGGTACAGACTGGATTAGCCAGTTGAAGCTAGACTGGTCGCAGGTGAATAGAATGGCTCCAGAAACAGTGGAAGATGTATGTGCTCAGTATGCATCAGTGTTCAACCCTGAGTTAGGCAAGTTGAAGGGTATTAAAGCCAAACTACATGTTGCTCCAGAAGCAGTGCCAAAGTTCCATAAACCCAGAAATGTTCCATATGCATTAAGTGAAGTGGTGGAAAAGGAACTGGCTAAATTGGAGGCAGAAGGAGTTCTTTCGCCCACTAGTTACAGTGAGTGGGCTGCTCCAATCGTGTGCATACCTAAAAAGGATGACAGCGTGAGATTATGTGGAGACTACAAGGTCACCATAAATCCATGGTTAAATGTGGATCAGTATCCACTTCCAAAAACACAAGATCTGTTTGCAAAATTAGCAGGAGGTCAGAAATTCACCAAACTAGACTTATCCCAGGCTTACCAGCAAGTCCAGTTGGAGGAAAGCTCTAGGCGTTATCTGACCATAAACACTCACAAAGGGCTGTATCAATACAACAGGTTGCCTTATGGTGTTGCAAGTGCTCCTGCGATTTTCCAGAAAATAATGGATCAAGTACTTCAGGGCATGGATGGAGTTATCTGTTATCTTGATGATATTTTGATAACTGGTAAAGACGCAGAAAGCCACCTGGCTAACTTAAAAGAGGTCCTTAAGAGGCTCGAAAGCTACAACCTTAGGGTAAAGTGAGAAAAATGTGAGTTCATGCAAGACAGTGTCTCATATTTAGGGCATGTCATTGACGCCACTGGCATTCATTCCTATGAAAGACAAGACAACCGCCATTCAGAAGGCTCCAGTCCCAAGAAACATAACTGAATTTAGGTAATTCTTGGCTATGTTAAACTATTATGGGAAGTTTATACCAAACGTATCGACTGTGATCCAGCCAATGTCAGCATTGCTGCACAAAGATGCAGACTGGATTTGGTCAGAAAACTGTCAAGCTGCGTTTGAGAATGCAAAGAAAGATCTTCAATCTGACAAGATCTTGGTACATTTTGATGCAGAGCTACCAATTATCCTAGCATGTGATGCATCTCCTTATGGAGTTGGTGCTGTAATCAGTCACCAAATGAAAGATGGAAGCGAAAGGCCGATTGCTTTTGCATCAAGAATGCTAACTAAGACAGAACAAAACTACTCCCAGATTGAAAAAGAAGCACTTGGTTTAGTGTTTGGGGTTATGAAGTTTCATGACTACCTTTATGGAAGGAAATTCATTTTGGTGGCGGACCACAAACCATTGCTAATAATTTTGGGACCAAAAACAGGTGTGCCTACACTAGCTGCTGCTAGATTGCAAAGGTGGGCTCTAATCCTAGCTGCATACAAGTACGAGATTCAGTAAAAAAGATCTGAGCAACACAGTAATGCAGATGCTTTATCAAGGTTACCGTTGAAACCAAATGTGGATGCGGTGTCAAACCCTATTTACAAAGTATCTTACCTTGATGAGTTACCTATCACTGCAAAAGAGATAGCAAAACAAACAGACAAAGATCCTGTCTTAAAGGTGGTGAAACAGTTGGTGTTAACTGGCTGGCCTAAACATGTACAGGATGAACTGCTGAAGCCATATTTTCAGAGGCGTTTTGAGCTTACCGTAGAAGACGATTGTCTGCTGTGGGGGTTACGAGTGGTGATTCCTAAGAAATTAAGGGATCAGTTGATTTCTGAACTGCATGAACACCACTGGGGAATAGTAAAGATAAAATCACTTGCCAGAAGTTTATTCTGGTGGCCAGCAGTAGATGAGTGCATTGAACAGGAAGTCCGGGAGTGTACCATTTGTCAAAAGCAGCGAAGTATGCCTTGTACTGCACCAGTGCATAAATGGAAATGGGCTGCCAGCCCCTGGGAGAGAATCCATCTTGATTTTGCTGAGGACCACAAACAGATGTTCCTGGTAGTGATGGATGCCTATGCTAGATGGCCAGAGATTATTCCTATGCATACCACTGGTCAAAACCATTGAAACACTGAGAAATTTGTTTGCTGCTTATGGGTTACCAAAAGAAGTTGTAACAGATAATGGTCCCCAGTTTGTTTCACAAGAGTTTGAGGCATTCCTAAAAAAAATGGAGTGCAGCACATTAAGTCACCTGCATACCATCCTGCCAGCAATGGATTAGCAGAGCGCTTAGTCCAAAATCTTAAGAAGTCATTAACAAAGAATCGAGCCGTAGGTGGTATGACACGTGAGCACTGTGTTGCAAATTTTCTTTTAGGGTACCGAAACACACCCCATACAACCACAGGAGCTATTTCTAAAACGACAGGTTCGAAAGGGATTGTCACTGATCAGACCCCAATTCTCTCAGAGAATGCAAAACAAAACAGAACCATCTCTTCCACGTGTTAGAGTTTTCACCGTAGGTCAACCTGTATTGGTTAAGAATTACAGGGGAGGGGAGAAGTGGTTGAATGGTGTTGTACAAGAAATCTTGGGTCCTGTAACTTACAGTGTGGAAGTGAATGGGAAGTGTGTTAAGAAACACGTAAATCAGATTCTCTGTGTAAATGGAAATCCAGCTCATTTGACACAAACGGACTCTAGTGCTGTACACTTTTGGAATGGTGATGATCTCGATACAACCAACGGTGTGGAGGAACAGACAGTGGAAAAAACTGTTGGGAGTCAACCAATAGACTTGCCACCATCTGCAGTCGAAAAGAACACTCGTCCAGTGAGGAACCGACGACCTCCTGATAGACTGAACTTGAAACTGCGACTCTAAATGAGGTGTTAAAAAAAAAAGAAAAAAAAAGAAAAAGAGAAAAAGAAAGTGTTTCTTGATTTCAGTTAATTGAAAAAAAAAGAGAAAAATGTTCTATGATTGAGAAGTAATGATGTTACAGGGGAGGAGTTGTGGTGTTCCAGACACAGAAATAAGCAAACTTCGATTTACGTTTGTTTTCGCCATTGGGGGCGCTCTGGGCTGTGTACGTGGGAGACGAGCGATTTCCGTTGGTGTTGTTCAGTTCCCGTTTTTTGGAATAAAGGTTGCCACGTGTTTCTTCCAGTAGTCTGCTTGAAGATTGTTTTTTATTCGACTATCATACACAACAGAAATCTTTTGCATTTTCCATGATAAGTCAGAAGTGTAACATTCTGAGCCAAACACAGAAACACAGACAGGAAGTGAATAGCAAACACAAATAGTGTGTGGGTGAAATAGTTCAGTGCATTGCAATTATTTATGTGTAAACTGACCCAAAACTACAACAGGTGTTTCATGTTCCAGCTTCCCATAGGACAAAAAAGTTTGATGAATTTGTATTGTTAACCTCAGTCATGAAAATTACTTCCCAAAGGCAGATGACTGACTGAGCACCTTAAGTACAAACCCTCATTAGCTTCACACCAAAAAAAATCCTTTTGCCGGGATTTGTCTCAAGTATTTTTCCTTACAAAACAAAAACAGGAAGAGAAGTCGTCACCATATGTAATTCTTTTTTACAAATATAAATATATCTTTTACACACACAAATTCTTTTCAACACGTGCACAAAGATGAAATTCTCAGACATTTTATTATACAAGGGTACAAAACTTAATTCACAACTACGCATTCTGATTTACAAGCACAAAAATATTTATGATTGGAATTTGTGCCCATTAAGGTGATGGAGCCAGGTGCAGTCGCAGTGTAAATATAAATTGTGATCTGTGCTTTTTTTGTTTGTTTTGTTTTTGTCCACATGAACACCAAGGCAGAGTTGGTCAAACACCAACACAGTGTAGAAAACTGACCCACCTCATTAGTGGTGGCCTGCTTGGCTTGCTCTCGTGCGTAGTTGCGATCATCTTCAGTGATCAGAGTGGCCAGGTCATAGCTGTGGATCCAGAGCCCAGAGGCTGAACTCACTCCCCCCAGAGACCTGCAGTGTTCTAACGCCTCCTCCCATGTTTTATTCTCCTTCACCAAAACCAGCTTCTCATCAATGCATGTAAAGGTATATGTCCTGTCACAGTCACGATTCCTCCATTTGTATTTTGAGGAATCCTTAAAGCCACAGTGTTGGTTTGAATCTGGTTCTGTAAAATTAGGCGCAGATAGAAAGATTTCAGCTTAAATGTGAAAAGAACAAATCACGTCATCAGTATCTTTGATGCTGCTATAGAACAAAGACTCAAGACTGAATTTGAACACAGGCTGTAAAGTCACTTTTACTGTAATTGTTCACCTGAGATTTTCAGTGTAAAATATGAAGCTGTTTATGTTATGCAGTTTTTGTTTAACCTTACAGATTTCTTCATGCCTGATCCACCCATAAATTAACTGACAATTATGCATTCAATATACTGCTTTTGAAAATTGTCTCTTAGCTTTTGCGCTTACAAGTGGATTTTTTTCTGGATCAGATTTTTCTGTTTTTACCTTATGCTGTGTAATATACAGAAGTCGAAAAAAGCGAATTACATTTACTGTATTTGTTAATGTAACTGAGTATGAATTTTGTGCACTTTGTACTTTTTGAAGTAATTATTTCAATCTATACTTTTACTTGATTGTATTTTATTTCAAGTATTGTACTTAGTTGCATTTGAAATCTCATCTATTACTGATGTTAACATAAGCATGTGAATTAAATTCTGGAGAAAAAATGTGTGCACCATAGCACCTGCAGTGACTGGATCTGTTTCTTACCAGTCAGTCGATGTATGATCTGGCTAGAAGTCATGACAAGCTGGGAAGCAGGAGTTTCCCTGTTAAATAAACCTATAGAGATTGTGTACATTGTGCCATTAAAGTTTGAATGGGAATATTTCTGTTATCAGTTACACTAAAACAGCAGCTGTCTGAATGTTAAAGTGATAGTTCAGCTATTTTGAAGAGGCTATTTGATCGGTTTAAAATTTGGTTCTGATAATATTTTGTACAGTGCACACATTTTTTACTGTAGTCTAACTGCAGCTTCTCTAGGTGGACACTGTGAGTGGTTTCAAGTTTTCAAGCACATTTTTCGTGTTTGCTGAAAGTTATGTCAGTTAAAGTTAAGTTTGGAGTACAGAGTTTTCCTAATCCCTCTGTGATAAAGATAAGTAAGACAGCATTCCCTTTATGCAAACTCCCGGTACAGTCTTTCTTTATGAAGAGACAACTTGAGTCGGCTCTTTACCCGATTATAGAAAAAGAAAGTTTTCACACATTACAACATAAGGGCATTATCTCAGTACAACAGTCAGTTGGGGAACTGAAAAGGTGATCAGTGTTGTAAAATGGTAAGAGCATTACCACATCAATGATTAACAGTTATTTTTAAAAATTGGATTTTGTCAAATGGAATGATTTTACTTTAAATGAGATTCATAAATTACACTGATAGGTGAAATTATAAAATAAAAAAATTTGACCCTCCCCACCCTGTGCACCAGATGCTGATTAGAGCACACCACTGATTGATGGGCATGGTAGACGCCTTTATAGTCGGGCAGGTTGCTGCTACAGTGTGTGTCTTTGTTCCTCCTGCTGCATGTCAGCTGTTTGTGTGGCTGGTGTTTTCTTGGGATCTGTTCATCTGAGGTCGTAAATGCCATTTTTAATCTGAGTGGCTGGGATTTGGTTGGTCTTTGGGTGTTACACCTGCTGTGTGTTTCTGAAGCGTGATTGCTATGCTGGCATTGCCGGCTGCAGCAGGAGTCCTTTGCAGTGCATGGCTTCTCCCTGCTTCTGACCTGCTGATCCACATGTTCCCCTGGTAGGCTGTGCTTCCACTTCTTGGTTAGCTGCCTGTTATTTAGATCTTTATTGTTTTCATTTAACCTGAATCCAGAAGTAATGTGCTCTTTATTTCTAGGCACGTGATAGGGCTGCACACTCTTGTGCTTAAAGCTCCAGCGCAGAGGGGCGCTCTGCTGTCTTGTCTTGGTTTGTGACAACTTTTAGAGTTTGAACTGCTTCTCTACTCACTGAGTTGCTAATAAATTATAATATTTTTGTAGAGCTCAGTCTGTTTCAAGTGCATTTTTCAAACTGTGGTGTTTTACTCCATTGGGAAATAATATCCCCCAACTGGCATTGTTGAGTTTAATTCAAACATTTAAATTTCTATCCCTTTCTGGTCACATCTCCGTGAGCAAGTACTGTCTCACTGTAGCCACAATAATGACCTCTAATCAAGAGCAGGAGGTCATTTAATAGTTTTTCTACCAGCTGTCTGTGGTTTGATCAACATGTTTTGTTGTTAAACTAGTTGGGCACTGTGAGATGGTCTGGACTGAAATGACAATTTATTCTCTTGGTGTATTAAATATCATGTGTGGGCATGTTTTATTTTGTAATTGCATAATAAACTGTGGAGAAATCCATTTGAGAAAAGTTTTTAGTCATTTGTGGTCTCTCCACAGGAGGGACACCCTCTTGCTGTAACAAATTAACATTGACTCAAATTTTTAATGACTGACTTTTACTTGAGTACATTTTTATACAGGTAAGTTGTGCTTTAGTTAAATTTCAACAGAGTAACTGTACTTTTACTTAAGTATGTTGTTTTAATACTGTTCCACTCCTGCTAACACTTAAAGAGTTTGCCTGGGTAAACAAGATTAAATAAAATGGTCCAGTCAAATTTCACAAGTCGGTCCAATTAATAACCTCTGCTTTGATTTAAAGATTATTGGACACGAGCACCCATCCAACATAAAGGAGATGCTCAGTTTAAACATAAAGAATGGACAAAGTCCAGGTTAGCTTGACCAGTATCAGGGAGACAAACCTGAAGAGACCTGACGCTGGAACAGATGCAAAACATGCTGGCACAACACACTGATTTTTGTGAGGGGTGGGATGTGAATAGTTATGCACATTCAGGGTGGTTTTTTTTTTTTTTGCTTGTTTCACAATAAAATTATTTTGTTCCATCAATACATTCTTTGTTCTAAATTGTAAGTCAACAGAACAGAAATAATGTCAGGAGGGCTAATTACTTTTGCAACACACTGTATAACAATTTGAAAAACATTGGGGCATTGAAATTAAAACAGCAGTGGTTTTCAAATCTCAGACCCATATTTGGGATTGTATTAAAAAAAAAACTTGCATCATGATGTGACTTGTTTATTTTGTGTCAGGTGCAATCAAAAGTAAAATGGAAGAGTGTAAACAAAATGTGTTAAACATAAAAGCTAAACATTTTAAATATTTAAATGACCAAAATAATAACATTTTCACATTCTTAGGTTAGTTCTGCTTACCATCAACATCCCAGTCATAGAAGGTTGCTTCTTTGTCTCCTCTGGACCACTTCCACGGACTTGTGTTATTGACTCGATACAATCCAATCCAGCCTTGGAAAGGGAAAAATGCCTGATTTTCTTGCTCATCTCTGATGGTGATCAGATCAGTGTGCTTCTCCCTGCAGATACTCTGAGCTTGAGTCCAGATTACCTCGACATCATATTGTATGAAATTCAGAAGTGTGAGACCTGATAGTTGTCCCCCGACGGGATGAAGGATGAGCAACAAGAAGACAAAGACTGAGATGTTCCTCATGTTTCTACCTTCTTTAAACCTGCAGTTTTACATTTTTAGAAAACATTCTTTAGTTAAACATTTAACATATTTTAATGAAATAAGCAAAATGCTGAAATGGATTGCATGTTTAACACAAAACGATCCTGCCAAAACTTTTTAACACTATAATCCTCCTATCAAGTAAATGAAGATTAACACTCATTGCTTTTCTCTAATTTGTCACTCCTAAAACATTGCAGGTACATAATTTGTGCTTAATAGTTCATACCTGAACACATCATCACTCATCTCAGGCTGCAGCTGTGGTGATTTGGCTTTTGCTGGGTTTTTGTTTTGGTTTTATTTTAGTTATCTGTGTTGTATTTTGGGTTTTGTTTCTTATTTTTAGTTTTCTGGTTTTTGTTTTCTTCTTGGTTCATTTGGGTTCCGTCCTCCTCATGTTTGTGCTTTCTATTCACTTCTCCCCAGTCACCCTCTTTCAGTTCTTCTGCCACGCCCATCTCCACCTGTCCATGATTGCTCCCATACACCTGAATCCACTTACCACAATTATCCTCTGCACTTTAAAACCTGGTCATTTCTCTCCATTCCCCGCTGGTCCATTGTTGTTTATTGTTTGTCGTTGATCGTTTGCTGCCGTTCCCTGTGTCTTTGGTTCCTTGTTGTTTTTCCCGTCGAGTCTTGGGTTTGTTTGTTCTCTTTGAGTTGCTGCCATGCCAGCTTTTGTTTTGTGTATTCTTCTTTATTTAATAAATTAGTTTTTTTTACTATGAGTCTTCGCTCAGGGTTCGCCTCCGTCACTACAGATCCTGACAGCAGCAGCAGAAAGAAGCTCTGAAGATCTGGTTCAGGGAGTGAGAATTTTCTGTCACACCATAAAAGGACTCCATTGACCAATCACAGCATTGCAATAAATCAAACTGAATATTCAGAGGAACCCTGCCAACATGTTTTTCACCCTGACTCTGTCCTCTGAGAGCTGTTTTGCATCATCTGCTGCATTTTGACGGGCATGGAAACCCATTAGACAAATTAAAGGCCTAGCATTCTTTGACGGAATGCAAACTGCCCACCACTTTTCTTAAAGTCATACTCAAAGTATTGGAATTGGAAATAATGCTCAGCTACTGATACATCAAATATTACCTCAATATTTGTATAACTGCATTGGCCAATGTTGATTAGCTGTGGAGAAGGGTCTGTTTTCTGTTTGTTTCTTTTTCTACCCTATAAAGCAACTTTCTCAAACTGATGCAATAGAATGCTACATTAGTTAGACCCGTTCAGCGACAGCGCTGCGAATGCCTATTGTATCTGTACTGTTTCTTATTATTACGATTCTTTGCGTTCTAGAATCGCTAATTTGGAGGTCTAAACATATTAAAAAAGTCACCAGATTTCACAAAAAATTATACCCCGCGAGAAATAACACGATTTCAATGAAATCAAAATGGGCGTGGCCAAACTGCTTCACAGCGCATCCTAAGATGAGATAGGACGAACCGTAAATCCTAGAGGTCTGGAAACGCAGCACATAGGTAGAACACCCCAAGTGACGAAAAAAAGTCTCTGGGAGGTATTCCCTAAAATGTACGGGGAGGCAGCCATTTTGGGTCAAAGTCCAGTTTTTGGTCATTTTTGATTTTTGCACACCTCGAACTTTAACGAACTCCTCCTTAGGATTTTGAGCGATTGGCTTCAAACTTGGTCAGTATGCAGTTAAGGGATGGGGGAGTAAAAGTTATCAAAATTGTGAGTTTTTGAGCATGCTGAAGTTGCGGAGCATGCTGTCTTTGCGCCATAAATTTCAAAACGATATAACTTTTACATGGAAAGACCAAATTGCACCAATTTTGGTATGAGTCATTCATGTTGGATTCCCGACGATCCTATGTGGTCACATTCTGACGTCATCAAAGTTCCGCCCCCTTAGAACAAGAAGTCACTTTTTTTACTTGAAAAGCTGGATCTCTCTAACCCCCTGACCTAATCAAGTTGATCTTGTGTCAGACAACAGATAACAAATTGGTCTGACTTGAATTATAGCACCAAGATGTTTCCCTGGAGGGCATGGCTGTGGCGGCGTGGCTGTGGCGGTGTGCCAAAGTCAGATGTAAAGCCGTTGCCATACGGTTGGCTTTAATTTCCACAAAATCCAGCCGAGCTGCACCAAACTCAATTCAGTTGATCGTAGTCCAGCCCCCAATAGGAATGTAGTGCAAAATTTGGTGGGCGTGGCTAAATTCCTCCACAGCAACCCATATAAATCTTTAAAAAAGCAGCCCCAGGCCATGTTTTATCTGACAATCATGAAACTCGGTACACATACCATATTAGGACCTACAAAAAAGTCTCTTGGAGCCATGGTCCAAACCTCACACAAAGTCGTCCATCTTGGTTTAAAGGTTGGATTTTAACCCCATTTTCAGTGATGACAGCTTCCGCATTTAATTGAACTCCTCCTACAGCTTTTGACATACAGGCTTCAGATTCTCTCAGCTCAGTCTTGAGACATTGAAGATCAAAAGTTATCAAAAGCTTTTTGCTACAGCAAAGTATGTGGGCGTGGCCAAGCCTCAAAATCTGACCATTTGCCATGAAACCTCACGGTGTAATAACTTCCACATGCAAGGTCACAGATTAATGAAACTTTCTGTGTGTCATAAGAGATCAGGACTGATCACATTAACGTGGTCAATTTGTGACATCAAAATGAAGTAATCTGTTTTCCTGTTGGAGGTTGTCTTTTTTTTATCTTTCAATCATACACATTTAATCCTGTGTTGGATGACAGAACAACATGATGCAGAATCCCTCTCTCTGCACTGACTGGTGCCTGAATAATGTGGGCGTGACAGAATGGTGAACGCCAATCCCTCACTGTTTGCATACGGTTGGCTCTAAATCACACATACATTATCCGATTTGCACCAAACTGGATATGAATGGTCTTTGTTAACCTCTGAAGAGGCCAATAGGATTATACTGGAATTTGACTCCAGTGCGCCCTCTATAATAGTCCAAGAGTTATATCTCCCTGATACCTCATTCGATCTGCAGGAGATTTTTTTGTGCATCACCAGTAAGCACTGTTGCACACATTAGTGTGGTAATTTAATGACAACACTTAAATCTATATGCTCACCAACTCAGCACACACACATGCTGTGTAGTAACACAAACTTTGTTTGGTTAATAAACAGTGATAAACTAAACAAACAGTGTCATCCAAAAGTGTAGAGGTTTAATGTTAGCTAATGTAGCATTCTTTCTCACCAGTAAGTCATTTATAATTAGCAAACTACTGTTTTTTTACCCTCATTTGTGAACAAGTCACCAAGATACTTTAACTCCTTCGCTTGGGGCAGTAGCACACTCTGAACCTGTAGTTCATAGTCCACCCTTTTCTGGCCTAGGACCTCAAATTTTGACATGCTCATCTTTATGCTATTTGTTACACACAATTACAAAATCCATCACCATAAACCTCTGGGTGGAGGTCCACCCAAAGACTCCAAGAAGATTGGGTACATAATCACAAACAGTCAAGAGTCCTTTCTCCACACCCAAAGGCACAGGAAAATATTACTCTTATCTTGTTTTCCTGTTTTACAGTTTTATCTGCTGTTTTGCTGCTTTTAGTTTTCAGCTACTGTTCCAATGTCATTAACCACTGTTCTGTTTATTGTATTTTATATAATGAACATTGCTTATTTATAGCATTCTTAATATGCTTTTATACTATTTTATACAACATATGAAGTTTTTTTTAAAGTGAAAACTCGAGCGCTCTTTAAATGATCCTTTTTAAAACTAGAACATGCAAATTTTTCTACGCTTTAGTTACAGTCAAATCCAACACTTGGGAAGCAGATATAGGTAGTTTCCTCCTTTATTTGGCTTGCTCACTGACATGTTTTTTCCTGTACATGCACAGCAGGATGCAAATTTGCTTCAACCATCACTTAGTTCCTCTTAAAACATGGCCCAATGAGATCTGCCATATAATTATCACTTGCATGTTACCATTTTAAAGTAAAATATTAAATTCTAAAAACATAGAAATTGTTTATATAATGTGCACCATCTCACAACTATTTTGTTTTGCTTTGTTCTTTACTCTTAAACAATTTTAATTAAAAGTCAAACTCAAAGTTGATTTAGATATCTCATATAAAAACTGCCTCAACTGACCAAAGTGCTTTACACAGAATAAGGCAAATGATCCCAAAATAAAAACATTAAAAATTAATGGCCTGGTATTCCTTGAATCAATGTACAGTATATCATCTGCTTCTTTGTTTGAGTTTCAAACTAAGACCATCTTGTGTTGAGAAATGATCGTGTTATGCCTCTTTTGATCAAATCATGAAGATAAGATTATCTGCTACCTCACGCAATATTTCAAGCTCTCATATGACTTGTGTCAGAGACTATATCCATGTACTTCTGGAGAGCTGATGTTTTAGGTCATTATTGATGCTTGATGTACTGATATCTTGTCTAATAGCAATAATTTTGAAATGAAAAAAAAATGAAGCAAATGGCTCATTTGCTTCATCTTTTGCCACATCAGGTGTAAATTTTGGATGGTTAAAAAAAACCCTATAGAATCATGACCATATAGTAAGTCAAAAAATAAATAAACAAAAACTTGGGTTTTGTTTTTTATGTTAAAAAAAACAATAGAGTGTATATATAGGACAATAGTAAATGGTCTGATTATTAACATGGCAGAAACTCCAAAATCATTTGAAAGTCACAGGGAAAGACCTGTCAACTTTTACAGTTTTAAGATAGTTCTGCTTACCACCAATATACCAGTTCAGAAAAGTTGCAGTCTCATCTCCTCTAGACCATTTCCATGGACCTGTGTTATCGTCTCGATATAATCCAATCCAGCCTTGGCCAATTTTGAAGACCTGATTTTCTTTTTCACTACTGATTGAGACGAGATCCATGTTTCTTTCTCTGCAGATAGCTTGGGCTTGGTTCCAGGTGACCATATAACCATCATGTGTGAAGTTCAGAAGTGTAAGAGCCAACAGCTGTCCACAGAAGGGATGAAGGATAAGCAGCAGGGAGATCAAGATGCAGATGTTTCTCATCATGTTTTCTGTTAATGGGCTTCTAAATACCTGCAGTTAGAATATTAGTTTTCTTTATTAAAAAATTATTTCAGTAAGGTATGCTATATCATTAGCTTAAAAGGGACAAATACTGAAAAAAGGATTTGATTCAGTTTAAATTTTTTACACAAATTGTTTAAAAAGCAAAAATAAACATAATAACATGCTTTACATATCTAATAAACCCATATTTTATTAACAAGGGAGCCCATTAAACATTTCAAATGTTTAAACTAAAATATTGTTGCATATTTAGGTAAAAAATATGTAACTTTGAATTTGATGATAGCAACACATCTCAAAAACATTGAGATGGGCAACAAAATGCTGTAAAAGTAATTGTTACAAATAAGGAACAGCTGGAGGAGAATTTTGTGCAGGGATTTTTCCAATATTCTTGAGACTTTTTGATGATATTATGAACTGTAGGTGATGTGACCTTTAACGTCTTCTCAATTTTCAGTTAAGGAATAACATTCTGAAATTGTTCCAATATTTTTAAACAGTTTTTTGTAGACTGGTGAACCTCTTCCTATCCTTACTTCTGAGAGATTTAAGAAAGTCATTTCAGCTGTTCCCTTCTTCAGGGGTTGCCACAGCGAGCAAAACTCAAATGAACAATTTGGCAAATGTTTTACTCCAGATGATCCGATGTGGATTCGAACATGCAACTTCAGGATTATAAGACCACGGCACTGACCACCAAGCCACCACAGACCTCACTTTTGAGAGATTTATATTATGCTCTTTTTATACCCAGTCCTCTCATTGACCTGTTGCAAATGAACCTAGTTCAGAATTAGAATCAGAATCAGGTTTATTGGCCAAGTATGTTTACACACACAAGGAATTTGTTTCCGGCTGTTCGTGTCTCTCTAGTAATAACAATATACAGATACTTTACATATAATTTACACATAATGAACAATATTCAGAAAGAAAGCAGTATGTCATCAGTATGCAGAGCAGTAGTACGACAGCAGCAGTAGAGGTAGTAGATTGTGCTTAAGATGCAGTAGTGCAGTAATGCAGTAATGTATCATTAGAGATTATAGATAGTTCTCTATGTTATAGAATATATGATCTAGCTGATGGATGACTGATGATCAGCTGTTGATGATGGTGATGGCCTGGGGGTAGAACCTGTTCTTGTGTCTGACAGTCTTAGTGGACAGAGTTCTGAAGTGTCTGCCAGACGGGAGGAGTTGAAACAGGTTGTGACCCAGGTGCGTGGAGTCTGTGATGATTTTCACAGCCCGTTTCCTGGTTCTTGTGTAATACAAGTCTTGGATGGAGGGCAGTGAGGCCCCGATGACTTTCTCAGCTGTTCTCACTGTTCGCTCCACCCTGTTTCTGTCCTGCCTTGTGGCTGATCCAAACCAGACTGTTATGGATGAACACAGGATGGACTCGATGACTGCAGTGTAGAACTGGATCAGCAGCTCCTGAGGTAGGTCCAGCTTCCTCAGTTGGCGTAGGAAGTACAGTCTCTGTTGGGCCTTTTTGAGGATGGAGGAGATGTTGGGCTCCCACTTCAGGTCCTGTGAGATGGTGGTTCCCAGGAACCTGAAGGTCTCTACTGTAGACACTGGGCTGTTGAAGAGTGTGAGGGGCAGCAGTGCTGGGGGGTGTCTCCTGAAGTCCACTCTCATCTCTACAGTCTAGAGTGTGTTCAGCTCCAGGTTGTTCTGGCTGCACCAGGACATCAGTTGTTCCACCTCCTGTCGATATGCGGACTCGTTGTTGTCACGGATGAGTCCGATGACTGTAGTGTCATCTGCGAACTTCAGGAGTTTAACAGACGGGTCATTAGAGGTGCAGTCATTGGTGTATATAGAGAAGAGCAGTGGAGAGAGCACACAACCCTGAGGGGCCCCAATGCTAATGGTCTGTGAGGAGGACATGATTTTCCCCAACTGCACCTGCACATTAGCAGCACTAACAGACTTGAGCTGAATAAATCAGTACTCACCTCAGGCCACACACAGCAGCAGGAGTTTGAAACTTTGATTCAGTTAGTGCTGATTCTCTCTCGGAGCACTCAGTAAAAAAAACAAACAAAAAAAAAAAAAACTCCACTGTCCAATCACAACGCTGCTCTAATCCTTGCTGGACATACAGAAAATCCCTGGTATAAAGTCCCTCACCAAGCCATAGTCATCATCCTGCCTCTATACTTCCTTTGAGCTTGGTTTTACATATTCTGCTGCATCCTCCCTACATGGACAAAACAGCACAAGACAAACAAGCTGATGATTGGAGTGATTTACTGACCATCCACACCTACCATAACATTAACTGGTAAGTTGCTCAGCACTCTCCTGACATATGTTTACAGTACAGATGTATGTTCACACAATCTGAAATGTGAACAAAACTAATTACTAAAAATCAGACGCAACTCATGCATATCACAACTGGACCTTCTCTCCCTTACATTATAAGTGGTTGCAGTTTTAGAAGCAGTGTTTCAAAGATCCGTGGCAGAGTCTCAAACTCAGGACTTGACAAATCAATCTAGACCCAGCTCTTTTGAGACTGATTTGCACTGAATTACATTTGTATGTTTCAGTGAAGAGTCGTGTGGCCCTGTGGTGGTTTTTCTGAAAAATTGGTGCACTCAAAAATAAACAAGAGGACTGCTTTTGTGGCAATTTAATAAATGCTCTAGCAGGTCACAAGCTCAACAGTCATTCAGTCATTACTAGAGGGAGAACACAGGTCTTTCCAGGCCTCAGCTTTAATTGTGGTACTCAAGTCATTGTTGTGGTTTTTCTGAAACAGTTTTCCACATTACTGTCAATGTCCTTCAGTCATCAGGCATTTGTTAAGCAGGAACAATTAATGCATTATCTACTGGAAACTGAAAAAATATCTGTAAGTAGCCATAGAGTAAGATTTTCTTTTGTTTATCAAAGGTCCTTTCCCTCAAATGAAAGAAGATTTGTGTTTGCAAACCCACTTTTTCCCCTTTTGGCAGAAGTCATGAAATGTCTATCACTGTTCAGTATTTCTGAAGGAGCAGAGATAAGTAATAATATAGTGAGACCAGATTTAGTTTTTTGTTTACAGAAAAACAAACATTTTCATATACAAGACATTGAAAACACAAAGAAGATTACACAAATGGTTAATTTATTGTTTAGAAATTTACATCTATTTAGAACTGTCATGTCTGGGCTGCAGTGGCTTGGTGATCAGTGCTGCAGTCTTGTAATCCTGAGGTTGCAGGTTTCAGCCCAGATTGCAGCAGGAAAGGCATCCGGTTTAAAAACAATTGCCAAATCGTTCATGCGATCTTGCTCACTGTGGCAACCCCTGAAGAAGGAAGCAGCCGAAATAACTTACTTTTAGATCTTTTATCTATACTTATATAACAGCATCACAAAGTGAACTTTGAAATCTTTGAAATAACTAAAAAAACATTTTAAGACACTAAGAAAATCACACTTAAGTTTTAAATTAAACATTAACAAAAAATTATCATAGGTCTGAACTATTTATTCATATAATTAGTAAAAAAACAGTAATTTACGTGGAATAATTTCCCAACTGCTTGCATGCACAGACACGTGGGAAAACACTCAGCACCATTCAGACCAAAAAATGTTAGATGGACTTTAGTTATATAGCACCTTTCTAGCCAATCAGGCTACTTAAAATGCTTTTACCCATTTACCCATCCACACAGCACTCTATTACATCTTTACAAAGCTTATCTGAATAAAACAGTCTACAGAGTCAAATCTGTGTTTTAGATCACATTCATATACCGATGAGGCACATCAAAGGCAATGAGTGTGGTGATTGGTGAGTTTTGGTTCCTGGTGGGCCCGCTCGGCTCCCATCGGCTGAGTTTCTCTGTCCCTCCATCAGAGGGACAGAGTACTTAAGGCTCTTAGGACTCAAGCTTAGGCGGAGGATCACGAGCGATACGTCTGTATTTGTCGCGACGAATACAGTCCGCAGGGAAAAAGGCATCCCTTAGGGCTTTATAGTTAAGTATTGTCCGTGAACGTCCGCGTACACCTGAGGACAAGTATAAGGGAAAGTAGTGACACCAGGTGTACGCGGAGGTTCACGGACCATACACCTGATGCCAATCACACCTTCACTTTGAAAGGGTTTTCAGGGACCTCCGAGTGGGATACAGGGCCACTTGTGGGCTCGTTCTGATCGTCTCGATGTGGACTACCAGGTGATCCTTGGCATCCCCGGAAAGGACAAGGTTTTGCGCAAAAGTTGGGACAAGGGAGCCGGCCTTCAGGTATGTCGACGGGGGTGTCGGGACGAGAAGAACAAGCCCCCCGGAGAGTCTGTGCAACTTTCGGGCCCCGAACGGCAGCAGGTCAAAGGACAAGATGGGGAGATTTTGACACCCTGCAGTTTTGCAACGGTTTGTCTGATCAGAGTCAAACTTGTCATGCTACACCCTCTCCCTAGCGTCTACAGATGTACCAAAGCCCAGCTCTCTAGTACCTTGTGTTGGCTACTTAGAGTTAGCAACATGCTAACCGTTAGCCGCTAAGTACATTAAGTTCAGGGCCACCAGGAGATGCCCCTGCATGAGATTCGTTGCAATCCAACGACGGGAAGGCTTTACAAAAGCAAAAAAAACTCAAGTATTATACGTGAACGTCCGCCTACACCTGGTGTCACTACTTTCCCTTATATGTTCCCCATTTTGCTAACAAACACGCAACCTTTCTATAAGCTTTGCGGGTCAGTGCATGGTCGTGTCTGCACCAAAATCTAATCAGTTTGGGGGTCTAGTGTGACGATGAGTCCCTGCGAGTTTCATTAGGATCGGTTGCACGGTTCTGGAGATATTTTGCTAACGAGCGAGCACCTTTCCACAAGCTTTGCGGGTCGGTAGAAGGTCGGATCCACGCTAAACTTTGATCAGTCCAAGGGACCCATGTGTCAAAGAATCCCGGCAAGTTTGATTAGGATCAGTCGCACGGTTTGGAAGAATTTTGTTAAAGTTCCAGGCAGCACGTGCCCCCTGACTCCCATGATTCCAATGATTTTTTTTCCCAAGTCCTAGGTGGATAAAAAAATATATGGCTAGACTCACGACACTCTCCTGAGTACGAATATGGGATTTTCATGTCAAAATTCCAAAGTTTTTTAGAGGCCTAGCTGACAGGCCAGCCTCCCACTTGGCTCCCCAGCCGAGGTGAGCCTCACCTGGGTACGTCAGGCAGCAGGTTCCCCTGGACTCCTATGAGTTTTTTTTCCAAGTCCAAGGTGGATACAAACTATATAGATAGACTCTGGACACTCTCCTGAGTACAAATATGTGCTTTTTATGTCAAAATTCCAAACTTTTTTCTGACAGGCCAGCCTCCCACACTGCTCCCCCCAGCCGAGGTGAGCCTCACCTGGGGACGTCAGGCAGCAGGTTTCCCTGGACTCCCATGAGTTTTTTTCCCAAGTCCTTGGTGAATAAAAAAATATATAGATAGACTCAGGACACTCTCCTGAGTACAAACATGTGCTTTTTATGTCAAATTTTCAAACTTTTTTCTGACAGGCCAGCCTCCCACACCTCCCCCTCCAGCCGAGGGCACCCTGTCCTGGGTACCTCTGCCAGCAGGCTCCCCGGGACTCCCATGAGTTTTTCTTCCAAGTCCTAGATGGAAAAAAATTATATGGCTGTACTCAGAACACTCTCCTGAGTACAAATATATAATTGTTATGCCAAAATTCCAAACTTTTTGTTGAGGCTTAGCTGACAGGCCAGCCTCCCACTTGGCTCCCCCAGTCGAGGTGAACCTCAGCTGGGTACGTCAGGGAGCAGGCTCCCCTGGACTCCCATGAGATTTTTTTTCAAAGTCCCAGCTGGATAAAAATCATATGGCCGGACTCGGGACACTTTCCTGAGCGTTGAGCTGTGGGTTTCATTAGGATCAGTTGCACGGTTCTGGAGAAATTTTGCTAACAAACACTCAAAACACACAATTTTTCTTTAAGCTTTGCGGGTCAGCGCAAAGTCCGATCTGCACCAAAATCTAATCAGTTCGAGGGTCCAGTGTGACGATGAATCCCTGCGAGTTTCATTGAGATCGGTCAGATGGTTCTGGAGATATTTTGCTAACGAGCGTGCACCTTTCCACAAGCTTTGCGGGTCGGTGGAACTTCGTATCCGCACCAAAATTTAATCACTTCGAGGGCCTAATGTGACAATAAATCCCTGAAAGTTTTATTAGGATTCGTCGCACGGTTTGGAAGAAATTCGCTAATTAGCCCGCAGATGTGCGGTGGGAAAAGATGGAGAAAAAAAAAAAAGCTTCAAAACAACCAACGCTTATAACTACCGAACGGAAGCACGTAGAGACCTCAAATTCACAGGATTTCTAGAGCAGCTGAAGAGGAAGAGGTGTGCCAAATTTCAGCCACCTACGTTGATCACAGCGCACGTGGCGGTCGCAAACGTTTTATAATGGAGTGTCTATGGGGTCGTGAGTGCCGGCTCTCGGGCCATTTTACAGCCCGTAGCTTAAAGCTACAGGCACGTGTGTGGGCTCGTTCTCTTCGTCTCATTCTGGCCTTTAAAACGAGAAGCACGCCTTGATGCGACGTTCCTACACGAAGCTAGGAGGCAAAACGCACTCAACTCAAAATGGCGTTCTTTCCCAGGAGATGCCCCTGCATGAGATTCGTTGCAATCCAACCTCGGGAAGGCCTTAAAAAAGCAAAAAAAACTTAAGTATTGTCCGTGAACGTCCGCGTACACCTGGTGTCACTACTTTCCCTTATGCGTTCCCCAGGTGTACGCGGACGTTCACGGACAATACTTTAATATAGGGCTTCATAGTAGAGTATTGCCCGTGAACGTCCGTTTACACCTGGGGACAAGTATAAGGGAAAGTAGTGACACCAGGTTTACGCGGACGTTCACGGGCCATACGCCTGGTGCCAATCACACCTTCACTTTGAGGGGGTTTTCAGGGACTTCCGAGTGGGATACAGGGCCACTTGTGGGGTCGTTCTGATCGTCTCGATGTGGACTACCAGGTGATCCTCGGCATCCCTGGAAAGAACAACGCTTAAGGCCAAAGTTGGGACTATGGAGCCGGCCTTCGGATATGTCGTTGGGGGTGTCGGGACGAGAAGAACGAGCCCCCCGGGGAGTCTGTGCGACTTTCGGGCCCTGAACGGCAGCAGGTCAAAGGGCAAAATTGAGCAATTTTGACGCCCTGCAGTTCCGCGACGGTTCGTCCGATCGGAGCCAAACTGCTCGTGCCACACCCTCTCCCCAGGCACTACAGATGTACCAAAGCCCAGCTCTCTAGGACCTTGTGTTAGCTACTTGGAGTTAGCAACATGCTAACCATTAGCCGCTAACAGCATTACGTCTAGGGCAACCGGGAGATGCCCTTGTATGAGTTTCATCCTAATCCAACCATGGGAAGGTCTTCAAAAATGTGAAGACCTTCCCATTTGTACATGAGATGAACCTCCGCGTACACCTGAAGTTTTTCGCAGGTTCATCGTGCGTACCGTGCGTTCGGGGACAATTAATGGTGTATTGCAGATGAACGCGAAAATGTCCACCTGGTGAACCTTTTCCCTTCAGGCCCTGGTGAAGATCAGACCAGCGCTGGAGCATTACTTACCTTGTGGTAAACTCAAGTCTCTAAGAGATTCTCGTTTCTCTGAGAAAGTCTTTCATGTGTTTTGTGTTTTTCTGTGCCTCCTACAGTAACCTGTGTTCCCTGAATCGCCTACAAGATAAGAACCTGAGCCTGCCTGTCTCCCTGTTCTGCCTGTTTCCTGGTGGAGGACCTACCTTTTGGAAACCCACAGCCCAGAGATCCTTGTCAACCATACTCATCATTGTGGCACCTACCCAAGCTGGATCTGCACCTCTCCACTGAAAGGAAGACTACCCTAAAGGAAAGACTGTACCTAACTCCTGCTCTCACCTGCTGCCTCACCTACAAACTAACCCCTCGCCCTCTCTTCCAGGTTAGAGTCCCTGTACCTGCCTTTTCACCTTTGTAAATAAATCACTTTATTACCCGTGTCTCCTGCTGTCTGTTGGTTGCCGAGCTGCTCTCAACTTGACATAGCTACAAACGTGACAATGAGGAGTTTTGTGTTCTGCCCAGGGAGACTTTGACACATGACTACATCCTGATGGTGTTAGGATCTGGGTTTCTGTATTTTATTTTGTCTTCACGTTTTAGTTTGAGTTTATTATTTGTGTTATTTAGTAGTTCTTCCCTGTGCCTCAGCCACCATTTACTTCTCCTCAGTTACTCTCTCTCTTCCCCGTTCTCACCCATCTACACCTGCCTCTAGCTCCTTAATCATATCACCTGTGCCCACTTCCACTAATCACCCTCTGCCTTTAAAACCCAGTCACTTTCCACAGTTCCCTGCTGATTCATTGTCATACTCTTGTCTCCCTGATGTGCTGTCCTTTTTGCTCGTGCCTCGTCGTCTCCCATTGGTTCATCTCTTGTCTCAGGTCTGTTCAGGTTTTGTTTAGTTAGTTATTGTTTTTGCATTTAGTTTAGGTTTTGCTGCCACGACAGCCTTTGTTTTTGGATTTTGCCTTTTATTTCCAATAAATTAGTTTATAACTCCAATATGAGTCTGCTCTCAGGGTTCGCCTGCTTCTACCCCGATCATGACAGATGGAAACAAACCTTTAACTTTCTTATTGGAGGACAACTGCTCTAACCACTGAGCCTATCAAGGAAAGATAAAACAGTCAGATGAAGTTTAATTAATTTTGCATGTTTCAGTGAATATGCTGTTAGCAGGAAGTTATGGTACACCTTGTTCATAGATGGAAAAATGTTATGCACAAGGTTTATAACTGCATGAATCATTTGGTTTTGTGTATCTTTAACTGTCTTTTTGACAAAACAGGGCCCCCAAAACATATCCCACTTAAAGCCCCCAAATGTATAAGGCCAGCCCTGAGATCACCAGAAACACTGCCTTATCTGTGTTGTGTGTGCTGTTGGTATGTAAAGTCTTTTCAGAGCACAGCTAAATGAGGGAATGGTGTGTTGTAGATGCAGAGGTGTTCAGGTCAGTGGTGGCTGGCCAATAGAGGGCACAAGGGCGCCGCCCTACCACTCACGTTACCTTGAATAAGACGTAAAAAATTAAACAATAAAATAAAAAGGTTTTAAAATATATGTATTTGTATTTTCAGTTGTGTAAGATAAATATTTAATTTTTATTGTTAATGTACATTGCTGTTAATGTTAATGTATTTCCACCCCAGGCGCAAAAATCTTTGCCCATAGACACTTGTTAAAAGTTGTACATGCGCAGTAGCTCCCCTTCAATACAAGAGATAGGACCGTTCTGGGTGCAGCTGTCCTGCGCCCAGAGCTGAATGCAGCTCGGTTTGCGTTTCACCACCTCCCACCGCCGGAGCGGGCTGACGTCACATACGTCTGTCATTAAGTTTCCCTGATTGAAAAGTCGAGCTGCAGGTGTGCTGCTTTTAATTTAAAGACAGTAAGAAGTTCATTACGTGACTAAGTTACATACACAAGGTAATAATTAAGTTAATAGTTAATAATTAGTTTAAGAAAATTTATGCTAAAAACTGTTAAAATTTTTGGTTTTGAATTCTAATCAGAGTGAGACATCTGATCTTCGTTATATTGTATGTGCAGAATACTTTTTAAGTTTTGAAAAATAAGGGAGAAAACAGGTCTTATAAATGCTAAATGTGCCCTACATGCTTGCGTCTTGGGAGACCTCCGTCTTTGTAAGTACTGGTGTGTTCCGGAAGCACTTGCGCATATGTACATTTATATGTATGTGACACCAGGCTAATATAATCTGGTGATATCAACAAGTTCACAGACAACAAGGAGGGAACCAGTAAATCAGAACCCAGGAAAACTGACACTTGAATTTTGATACAATTTTATTCCCAAAAGGGATAAAAAGTCTTCTTCTTCTTTTTTTTTTTTTTAAACACAACACACAAGTTAAAATCTTCAATCCAGGCAAAGCTAAAAAAAATCTTAAAAGGCCGGAATCTAGAGAGTCCAATCCACACAGGGGTAATCCCCACATTCAGCCCCACAGCTGTCACAGCCCCGGCTCCATCGCCTCCTGCAATTGCTGCAGCCTGCTTCGGTTGCCCTGCTCGCTCTTCAGTGTCGCTGCGCTGTCCTCCTGTGGGAGACAGACAACCCTAGCCAGAAGCATTGTCCAAAAGAAAGAACCTGCTGGTCTTCTACAAGCCCTCAACGAGGCTCCCAGCGGACATCAGTGGAAAACAGTACTCACGGATAAGGGCAGAGTTCTACCTCTGCCCGCTGTCAATCCAACGCGTCGTTTTCCACTGATTGTAGTTGCTGTAATCGGCTCGCTTGGTTCCCTTTGTGGCAATCTGCCACTGTTACCTGTTTCTGCTCCCTCGGATCTTCTCATGGGCCGGCCTCCTAACTACTCACAGCTGCAGCAGGTTCTCATCATCCAGTTCCAGGGCTTTTAAGGCAGTCACAGAGAGCAGTTCATCGCTGAAGCATCGAGTGCCTTGGGTAAACGGTCTCAGCCAGAAAACCAAGTTTAAGAGATTCTGAAAGTTACTTAACTGTGTCTGTCTTCTGTATACCTACCAGTAATCCTGTCTCTGCTCACCACCCTGCCACCTGAGAACTACTTACCTGATCTGGCGCACCTGCTGAAGATCTGCAAACTCCGTGTTTCTTCTCTGAGGCCTATCTGCTGTGGCTCTACACCAAGGCCTGCCTGTTGAGGTAACTGGTCTGCATCTGTGCTCAGGCCATGAGACCTGAGCTCCCATTTTGAAGTGTCTTCAGCCACAAATTCCTTCTTAGGAAGCGAATTGTGGGCTCTTACGCTCACGTTGTTGAAAAGCTAGTACAGTGATTGCAAATGTGGAAAGTTATCTGTTGCATGTCTGAAGACCCTAGCTTATCACCATAAATGGAATTGAATGTATTGTTCAGGTCTGTCCCAGTGGGACGTGGGTGTCTTTTTACTCTAACTGGGTGTGGTAAGTGTTCATAAAAACAACCAGCCCCAGAGAAACGGGGGATCTTCATAGATTGGGCCAGAAGTCCCGATTCGGCACAGACTCTGTTATTTTAAATAAACTCTCACTGTTCAAGAATAACTTATGTCTGTAAAGTCATTTCTTTTGATCAGTACATTGTTGCTGCAATTATGAAGACCCAGAAGAATGTCCACCTTTTGAAGACACTTCACTGTCATCTACAAACCACCACCAGATTCGTGTAAATATCCACCGACGGGAATTGGGAACCACGACCGATCACCACCTGCAAACTACTTACCTGCACCTTGTAAATACTCACCTGGGATTCCTGGAACCACACCTCCGAGCCGGCACCCTACCACCTGTCGTAAGCCTCCACGCTACACCTGTAGTCAGCTCTGTCTCTGAACCTCTAGCAGCTCAAAGGACTAATCATTCTACCCTCCTTTTCAGATCCTGTTCCCCTTCCCCTTCCTGGCCCAAAATAAATCTTATTATCTTATGACTTGTCTTCCGTGTTCTGTTCGCCTCCTGGGTACTCACGTTTGGCTTACACCAGAAACTGTGTCACCCTTTTTTTTCTCTGAACGTCAAACCCATCCTTTTTTAAATGTTCCACCAGCATCTCTGACAGGTTCGTGATGCATGCTAATAGGCTGCTTCCCGGCATGCCCACCACTACACAGGTGACCAGCATCAGCCTTTAATCCTTCTCGGAGCCCACAGTGGATAAAAAAAAAAAAAGAATATAACAAAAAAATACACAACCATTAACTATTTACAAAGAAAAATGCGCAACAAAAAACTATTTACAAAAATCATGCTTTACAAAATAAAAGCAATTTCCACTGTGTGACATGAACATTATAATGTTGCTTTTGTTGTTTTTAAGTCATGGAAATATACAGGTGTGATACCTTAGTATATGTTTTGGTGTATGTCTATTTTGTACTTATAGCCCCCCCTGGAGAAAACTCCATCAGCCGCCACTGGTTCAGGTCATAGTCTATCATTTCCCAGAGCGTTTTCTACTCCGTAGGAACAATGTGGACTGTCTTCAGTCTCATTTCTTCAACCCACCTTTGGTTAATTTAGTCTTTGTCTTGTGACCTCCCTGCCCTGAGTCGTTTACTCTGCCAGAACAATGTGGCACCTTCAATCTCATTTCTTCAACCCACTCATCACCAGTAGGTCAGCAAAACTTAATTTAATGATAATCTTTGTTGTGTGCTGTCATTTAGATTCTTAAGAAGTAAGACCTTTCTGTAGTGGCTGGCATGGATCTAAGTCTCTCTTTTAGCCACTTTCACTGCTGCGTCTGTTGTAATTAGGACCTGGAATGGACCCAGCCAGCAAGGGAACCTCCAGTTCTTTTGTCTGAAGTCGTCATCACAATAAGATTCAGATTTTCTTTGTCATTCAACATAACATCAAGGATGCACTGTAGAATGAAATTACGATGCATATTAGCACACGACATAAACAGCTTGATAAACTATGAAATAATGAAAAAAATTAAAACACTAAAATTAAACAAGTAAAATATGTTAGGCATATAAAAATACAAGATCGAGGTAGAGGTGGTTGAAATAATAAAAAAAATGTAATAAGGTGCATACATTCTCATTTGTGCAATATTTGACAGCATGTGTGCGTTTGTGCAATATATAGCAGTATGTGTGCAAAAACAATGAACAGGTAGATGAGATAAGGGAGTGTTTGGTCAGCAGCTGAGCAGATTAAAGACAAAAAAAATTCTGAGCAGGTAGATGAGATTGTAGTTCAGACTTCGGTATTATACAGTGTTTATACAGGTGCTGGTCATAAAATTAGAATATCATGAAAACGTAGATTGATTTCAGTAATTCCATTGAAAAAGTGAAACTTGTATATTATATTCATACATTACATACAAACTCATATATTTCAAATGTTTATTTCGTTTAATTTTGATGATTACAAATGACAACAAATGAAAATCTCAAATTCATCATATCAGAAAATTAA
>NC_051441.1:21670956-21673932 GCF_001649575.2 Kryptolebias marmoratus
CTGTTCTGCAAGACAGGCTGCAATATCTTCTGCCTGAGGGTAGGAGAGAGAACATGCTGTGACTGGGATGAGTGGGGTCTTTGATGATTCTGGTTGTCGACAGAAAGCGTTGTTTGGCCAGTTCCCCAATAGATGTCAGCGTGACCCCGATTATCTTCTCAGCTGACCTCACCACTCTCCTCAGTGCCTTCCTGTCATGGGTGTTGCTGTTCTCGTGCCACAGAGAGATGCAGCTGGTGAGCACGCTCTCAATGGTGCCTCTGTGCAAGGTGTGCTCTCTTTAGCCTGCACAGGAAGTGAAGTCGCTGGTGGGCCTTTTTCACGATGTAGGTGGTGTGCAGTGACCAGCTGAGATTATTGGCAACGTGGACCCTCAAGAACTTGATGTGTGGGACAATCTCTACTGCAGTGTTGTGGATGAAGAGTGGGGTGTGCTCAGGCTGTTTCTTCCTAAAGTCGATCACCAGTTCTTTTGTTTTCTTCACGTTTAGATGCAGGTTGTTGTTGCCACACCATTGTACAAAGAGGTCCACCTCTTCTCTGTAGTGTTTTTCCTCCCCGTCCTGGATGAGACCCACTAATGTTGTGTCACTTAATGATGTGATTTGTCTTGCATTTGGCACAGCAGTCATAAGTCATCAGGGTGTAAAATATGGGGCTGAGAACACATCCCTGGGGGGAGCCTGTGCTTAGCGTGATGATGTCTGACCTGTTGTTTCCTCCCCGTACAAATTGTCTGTCTGTTAAAAAGTCCAATATCCAGTTTTGCAGGGGAGTGTTCAGTCCAAGTTGGCCAGTTTGTCGAACAAGTGCTGTGTGATTATGGTATTGAATGCCAAGCTAAAGTCCACAAAAAGCAACCGGACCATTGCGTTTTTGTTTTCTAGGTGTTTCAAGGTCAGGTGGAGTGCAGTGGATACGGCGTCTTCAGTAGAGCGGTTTGGACGATATGCAAATTGGAATGGATCCAAAGATGTCGGAAGGATGGTGGTGATGTGATCTTTGACCATCCTTTCAAAGCACTTCATGATTATAGATGTTAATGCTACTGGGTGGTAGTCATCCAAGGATGTTACTGCTGTTTTTTTAGGAACCGGGATGATTGCAGATGCTTTGTAGCAGGATGGTACTGTAGCCTGACGCAGGGAGATATTGAAAATGTCTGTAAAAACATGTGTCAGCTGTTTTGCACACTCTTTAAGCACACGGCCTGGTATCTGATCAGGACCAGCAGCTTTCCTTGGGTTGATCCCTCTCAGGGTGCGGAGGACTTCAGCTGAGCTGAAACACAGTACCAGTTCCTCCTCGTCTCCAGTTGCCTTTACTGCTGGTGTGTTGTTGAGAGCCTCAAACCGTCCAAAATGGTTGTTCAGTTGGTTCAGAAGGTCAGTGTTTCCATCGCAGGAATGTGGAGTGGTCTTATAGTTTGTGATTGTTTTGATTCCTTGCCACAGACTCCTGCTGTCTCTGTAGTCCCGGAAGTAGTCTTGAATTCTGTGTTCGTGCGACCTTTTTGCTTGTCTGATTGTTTTGTTCAGCCTGGCTCTAGCTGTTCTGAGGGCATTATCATCTACAGATTTAAAAGCTACATCTCTTGATCTCTGGAGGGCTCGCAACTCCGTGGTCATCCATGGTTTCTCATTTCCTCTTATTGTGATGTGTCTTGTTGTACGTACATCCTATGTGCATTTTTCAATGTAGCCAGACACAGTTTCAGCATACTCATTAATGTCAACCTCCTGGTTTTTAGTGGCAGCTGCTTTGAACACGGCCCAGTCAGTTTTTTCAAAGCAGCCCTGCAGTGTTGCCATGGCTCCCTCTGGCCATACCCTCACCAGTTTTAAAGAGGGCTTTGTCATGGTAAGCAGGGGTCTATATCCTGGTGTTAACATCACAGAGATGTGATCTGATGAGCCTAAGTGGGGGCGGGGGGCTGCTTTGAGTGCTGCTTTAATGTTTGTGTATGCGTGATCCAGTTTGTTGTTACCTCTGGTCGCGAAGTCCACATGTTGATAAAAATGAGGGAGTACCTTTCTCAAATCAGCTTGGTTGAAATCACCTACCACAAGGGGCACTCCCTCATGATAGGTGCTTTCCAGATTGTTGATGTAGTTGTAAAGGGTGTCCAATGCTGCTTTTGTGTCTGCATCCAGGAGGATGTAAACAGCAATGATGAATTTGTCTCAGTCAATCTGTCTCAGTCTCATACTGCAATTTTAGAATTTCTAAATATAGAAATGAAGTTTGTCAAAATAACAAAAATAACCAGTATATTTTGTCAACTTAAATTGTTAAAATGTAGTATTTATTTGATTTCTTGTTGTTGACCTATCAAAAAAAATTTAGTACAAATACATATTCTGCAAAAACCCAGACTATTGTGACATGACAACCCTGGTGAAGAAGAGATCACAAAGACAGATGAACAGCACATGCTAAAGCATGCTAGTTAATTGTCTAAGCTTGCAATAAATTCAATTTTAGTTAAATTTATTTTGATGAAGTTACATGCAGCATTGTGTTTGAAAAGCCTGAAAAAGAACCTCAACACATGAACTTAATCTGTTACAGTCTGTTTAACTCTTTTACTATAGTGGAGCTGAATTCAAATCCATTAAGCCTGCTCAATATTTCCTTGAATAGATAAAGCTACATTATTGCTTTAGATTACCTTTATGCACGCAAATCCAGTTGGATCAACCTAATTTACTGGTGTAAATTATACTGATGAGTAATGAATCCTACAAACTGTTCACCAAATTTAAACATTCTAAACATCTTATTTGCAAATATGACAGATTCAACCAAGGCAAGTTTACTGGATTGAAGTAACTAAACAGCTTAATGTTGAACAACTTAATTAAATTGTCTGGAAATCATTTCCAATATTTTCTATGTAAATTTATCTTATGTTGAATACTACATCAGAATTTATATATATATATATATATATATATATATATATATATATATATA
>NC_051441.1:21676912-21679140 GCF_001649575.2 Kryptolebias marmoratus
ATATATATATATATATATATATATATATATATATATATATATATATACAGTACATCAGAATTTACTTATTAAAAAAAATATTTATTACAAATACTTCTGTATGAGCAATGTTTTTGATGCCATCTGGCTGAAAGACTTCTTCCCATTGACACCTTTCCAGTTGATCATTTTTCCAACATCATCATTGAACATGTGAGTCAGGATGTTCCAAGTCACATGTTTTGCATCATGGCCCCCAATTGCTGCCAGGGAGTTAATCTACAATGGAACAAAGAAAAAAGCAGCGGTAAATATTAAATAGAAATGTTAACATACACTTTATGGATTTTGAAGTCTCAACAACTGATCACTAATAACAGTAGATTAGTATCTCATTATGTAAAGTGAAATTGCAATGAAAAACAAACAAAAGAACTCACCAAACTCTGTTTCAGTTGGAAATGTGCAGGATCTTTGAGCCAGTCTTCAAAGCTGTCAACTTCTGCCATTGATGACAGTGGAAACTGGACAGGGACAGGTACATCCATCTCCTGGGCAGATGGGCTCAGCCTGCTGGTCAAATAATTGACCTTGGCAGCCAGTTGCTCTTGCTGGTGTTTTATATGTTCCAGCAAGATTATTATATGGACTTCTGCAGCTGTTAGAAAGAATGGAAATATAAATAAATCAACTTCAGTCCAACTGGAATAACACAATAAAGTTTGTTTTGGGTTTTTTAAACATATGCCAAGACATTTTTAAACGTCAGGACACAAGGTGTTTGCAGAAATCAAAAAATCAATTTTTATATTGTAGGCTTATTAAAAACATGCCACAGAAGGCCTAGCCAAACATCAAGCATCTAATTGCAGCTCGACCCAGTCTGAATATCCAGTCGGGTTCGGGACATAGACCTAAACTCTGGTGCTGCACCACAGTGTTAGGTTCATCCAGGTGTTTTGCACAGCTGAATGGTTGCCATGAGATATTCAAGGACTTCTCAAACATGCATGAGAGAGTCAAAGCAACACTCCAGGAATGTTTTTGACAAGGGAAAACAAGTCAATAAGATATTTAACCCCCCCCCCCTACCGTTTAAGGCCTTGCATTTAACAAAATCCATTTAATGCTTCTGAATACATTTTAGTGTCCCATGGAAACTCTGAGTCAGCACATTCCAAAAGAGATGAACATACAAAGGGAAACAATCAAATATTTAATCAAAATCGTATAACTATATGATGTATTACTCACGAGAGCAGGGAATGGAGCCCAAGTCTAGAAGCCTAAGTCTCTTCTAGAATTGCGCCGACTCAGAGTGGCAGCACGTTGGAGTAGCTCTGTACCTCTTGTTAAGATTTATTTTCTTTTTTTTTAAATTTCATTCTTGTTTTTCCTTGGAAAATAGCTTTTTTTTTTGGACAACTATACTTTTTTGTCTTTGATGCTGTGCAGCTGGATTGATTTTTTCCAATACTTTTTATATTGTACTCTTTTGTTCAAAAAAAGTTAAAAAACAAAACCAACTGGACTTCTATTCTGTAGTTGAAGACGTTTCGCTTCTCATCCGAGGAGCTTTCTCATTTCTCATTCAGCTGAATTGAGAAAGCTCCTCGGATGAGAAGCGAGACGTCTTCAACTACAGAGTAGAAGTCCAGTTATTTTTGTTTTTTAACTTTTTTTGAATTTACCATGGCCTGGATGACTGAGAATCTTCACCAGCATACTCTTTTGTTATGATGCGTAACCATAGCACCATGGTGCTTTACAACAGGGAGCCGCTGATTAACATTGCAGAAGCAGAAATAATACGACAACTGAAGCCAGAAATCCCAGAGAAATTGAAAAGGAGGCATTGTGGTTCCAGAGCAGGAGCAAAGAGGAGGGTGAGAAGGAGGAAGTTCAAATCATCTCTGCCATCCATCATCATGGGCAACGTGAGATCGTTAGCTAACAAGTTGGATGAACTTCAAGCCCTGATAAGAACCCAGCAAGAGTATCGGGAATGTAGTATTATGTGTTTTACTGAGACATGGCTGCAGGATCATATCCCTGACTCCAACGTCTCTCTGCCGGGCTTTCTGACTATATGGGCAGATCAAGATTTAAGAAGTAGCAGGAAAAGGAAAGGAGGTGGATTGGCAGTGCTTGTCAACAACAGATGGTGTCACCCAGGACATGTTACTGTGAAGTGTCGTCTCTGCAGTCCTGACATTGAACTATTGGCAGTAAGTTTTCGTCCATATTAT
>NC_051441.1:21681739-21682639 GCF_001649575.2 Kryptolebias marmoratus
GTGGAGTGGGTGGAGGCAGGACAACTGTGCTGCTCCTCTGCACGTGACAAGGTGGTGGTGGGACAGCAGGAGCTTGTGGTAGTGTTGAGGGTTTGGGTTGCACCCTGGCTCTCCTCTTCTGTTGATCTTCCTCACTGTCATCACCCAAATCTCCGAAGAAATGTCTACATTGGAGAGGAAAAACAACCAAAGTGAGTTGTCATCATAACCTCCCTAAGTAATTATGCTGTATTGTAATATATTAATAACAGTCACATCTTCATTTGTACTTAACCACACGTCAATATTAAAAAATCTCCAACTGTCATCAGCCAAGCTGCAGTTATTTTTTTTTTACCCCAAGTTATTTGTTTATCATTATTGTCACGAGTGTGGATGACGGAGACGAACCCAGATCGCAGACTTTAAAGAAAAACTAATTTATTAAACAAAAGAAACAAACGAAAACAAAAGCTGACGAGGCAGCAAACAAACAAAAACTAAATTCAAAAGCATAACCGGAACAGGACTCAGAAAAAAGGAAACATGGAGCAAAGCAGCAACAAACAAACATCTAACAAACATCAAACAATGGACCAGCGAGATATGGGAAGAGTGACCGGGTTTTTAAGACTGAGGATAACGAGGTGAGTGGAAACAGGTGGAATGATTACTGAGTCGGGACAGGTGAAGATGGGCGTGGCTGACAGACAAGTGAATGACTGGGGGAGAGTGGAAATGAAAACAAACACGAGGAGGACAGAACCTAGATGAACCAAGAAGAAAACAAAAACCAGATAACTAAAAATAGGAAACAGAACCAAAACACAAACCAGAGAACTTAAATAAACTAAAACAAAACATGCCTGTTAATTTGGGATAGGTTCNGTAGGTATTGTGCAGCAAACAGGATGGTGTATC
>NC_051441.1:21682739-21685774 GCF_001649575.2 Kryptolebias marmoratus
ACTGCTCTCTATGCACTGCTGGCAGGCCCCAATAAAGAGAAACAGGAAAACAATGGTGTGAATGCTTAAAAGCATTCACACAATAATAAAGAGAAACAGGAAAACAATGGTGTGAATGCTTAAAAGCATTCACACAATTAAATGTTGTCGTAGCTCATAATTCTGGTATTGTTAAAGAGTTGTTATAGATGCTGATGGCTGTTGGCAAGAAGGGTCTTTTGTAGCAGTCTGTCCTGATGTATCCTCAGCCCTGGTGTCCTAAAAGAGCCCCACCAGGTGAGCCTCACTAGCCTCCTGCGGAGCCATGACGGCTGAGCTCCTGAAGCGCAGGTCGGTCTTGAAGTCCTGGGGGATCTCCCAGACCAGGTGCTACAAGGGCAGCTTCCGGATGAGCTGCTTGGTGGATTTCCTTGACAACCACGGTACCGAGTCTGTAGTGGTGAGGCTTCTTCACTCCACCGACTGGGGCGCTCTTGTTGGCAGCTTTAGTGGCGAACTGCTTCCTGAGAGCTTTACCTCCGGTGGATTTACGGGTGGTCTGCTTGGTTCTGGCCATGACTGGATTTCAGGGTTATTCACATATAACACTTGTTGTCATGGTTACGCATCATAACAATGTCCAAAAGTAAAAAAGGTTTTAGTAAAAATCCTTCCTGCTGCACAACATCCGATACCAGAGGAAATAATGATCCGAAAAAAGTGATTTGCATCAAGGAAAAAAGAGGAATAACATTTTCAAAAGCAATTTCTCAGACTGAATGTAACAGAACTATTACAACATGCAGCCACCTTGAGTGGCGCAATTCTAGAAGAAGAATTCTAGAATTCTAAGAGAAGCTATCCGGCAGATAGCTGTCCCTGACTTTGCTGAAATACACCTCAAACAGCTGCAGAGGAAGATAAGAGAGTGTCGTTCAAAGCAGTCAGGAAACAGCCACTGGCAATGCTTTCGACAATGCTAAAACCCTCCTTACAGCGGCATCGCCCTCTGACAGCCCAAAGGAGGCAGCTGGCTTTCCTGCTGCTAGGTGGACCACGACCACGTAGCTGCCGTACCAGCTGTGCTCCAGCCACTCTTTTGCAGCAGTGGCTCAGGAGGTAGGGGTTTGTCCTGTAATTGGAGGGTTGCTTGTTCGAGCCCCTGCTCCGGCTGTCTCAGCCGTTGTGTCCTTGTGCAAGACACTTCACCCGCCTTGCCTACTTGTGGTTGTCAGAGGGCTCGGTGGCGCCTATGTGATGACAGCCTCACTTCTGTCAGCCCGCCCCAGGGCAGCTGTGGCTACAATGTAGCTCACTGCCATCAGTGTGTGAATGTGTGGATGAATGGGTAAATGATTGTAGTGTTAAGTGCTTTGGGGTCCTTTGACTAAATAAAGCGCTATATAAGTGCAAGCCATTTACCATTTACCATTTATGCCTTGGAAACAAAATGGCACAAAATGAATGTCAGAGGCTACAGAAACACATTCACAAACTGGCATTGCAGTTCTCCCAAAGACTGAAGACGAGTTTTCCCTAACCGTCAGGTTCTCCACCACCATTGGCCTCTGGCAGTGCCTCAGGAGCAGCATGGCCTTGCAAAAGTACAGAAACCTGGTCTTTTCTTCCTCTGTGACGTGCCGGCCATCCTCCAAGCTTTTCCCAATGAGCTTCATGTCTTCCTCTGCTCTGAAGAGGACCCTCTGGCACTTGTGGAGGCTGGTACCAGGCCCAATAACCAACTTTGGTCTAAAATGACATCATACCCCAAAATAATGGAGGGGCATTTCATGTCAACATGAGAAACTGCTTTGATTTCATTCCGTCAGTTGGGAACTTTTTGTTTGCTTGCCTTTTTCTGTGTCGGTCCTCGCTCCTGAGGCTGTGGATGGTGGACCTGAGCGCCTGGATGAAGGCGTTGCACGCTGCGGCCTTCTCACCGTCTCACTGCCCTTTCGCAAACTCGGTGAAGCGCACCATGTTTGCCACAGACTGGCAGATGGTGGCTGTGCTCAGCTTGGCGCCCTTAAGTTTTTGGACGTACTCTGCAAACCTGGGTTCTTTTCCCACAAAAACCTCCATTACCTGGGCTGCATCTGGATCCAAAAAAATGGAGCCAGCGGGACACATTTGCCATCTGAGAGGGGTGACAGACACACACAAAGCACAACGTTGGACGCAATGCCAAAGAACACAGCAGAGGTTCATGTCACCTAAGGGAAGCTCTGTGTGTAGCAGTCTTGAAGACTACAGAGAAAAACTGCTGTTTTTCGATTTATGTGACTACTATAATGGTACTACAATCTTACCTTTTTTAATTCATTGGTTACTAAAGGAAAGTAGGCTGTACTATTGGTGTAGTGATCTAAGAGAGTGAGGGAGTTACAGTACTGAAAGTACTAATTCAAGTACTGTACCTACAGATTCAAATAAATAAATGAAATCTGTATAAAATTGTGAAGTGAAACTAATATAGAAGCTCCTTACTAGGTAAAATTATGTGTTAAAGTATCTGTAATTGAAATAAATTGTATTAACATAGAGATGATTGTAACTCTGAACTGGTGAGGTCATGGGAGTTTATTGCGTATGTGACTGCCTGTAGGTAGGTAGGTAGGTAGGTAGGTAGGTACATTTATTTATATAGCACTTTTTAGCACACTCAAAGTGCTTTACAACACAAGAACAAAATTACAGACAAAGTTACAGAACATGATAATGAACAAAATTACAGACAAGTACAAGATACAATGATAACTAATTGTCTAAATAAGCTAAGCTAAACTAAACAGATCTAAGCATGATACAATGATAACTAATTGTCTAAATAAGCTAAGCTAAACTAAACAGATCTAAGCATGACTAAATGTACAGAACTAAACTAAGCTAAAACTAAAACTAACGGCACCGAGCTATCTAAAAGTATCCCAGGCCCGCTATACAGCCGAAGTAAAACCAGACATATCTAAGCATGAGCTAAGACAGTCAAAAATAGTAGCTAAACTAAACAGATCTAAGCATGACTAAATGTACAGAACTAAACTAAGTGTACAGGA
>NC_051441.1:21686489-21688802 GCF_001649575.2 Kryptolebias marmoratus
AACCCATCAAACGAATTTGACGATAAGTCAGGTAACTGCCTAATCCAAACAGCAGAAATCCTGTTTTCAGAAATCCAAATATGTAAAGATCCTCCACGTCTTCCACAGACAGACTCGATAGACAAACAGGATTCCAACGTTTCCAGGAATCCAACGTGTATCCAGCGAAGAATGTCTTCTCAGGGCAAGCTGGCTCTCCTTTGGTCAGCTTACCCGTCGAGAAAATTTGATCAATTGTGTTGAGAGACCGGCTGACCAGATCCATAGTTCCAAAAATGTTTGGAGGAGTATGTAAAAAAGAAGTTCCGAAAGCCGAGGGGGGAGGGGGCAGTTCAGGAGACAGAGAGAAAAGAAACACGTCTGCCTTCCACCAGGAGCTGAGAGAAGAACATTGTTCTTGTTGTGAGGCAGAACACAGAGCTGGTAACAGATGTTTCAAATAGGCAATTGAGAGACTTACATTCAACGAACAGTCTCTAAGTGAGTAAAACAAACTTGCAACAAGAAGACAAAATTTTACTACATGGCTACCATGTCACCACACCATCCTTACAGTATGTCTTCCTTTATAATCAACATTTTACTGGTTTCTAATGAAAACATTTTCCAGAGCCCATCTAATTAGGTAAAAAACAGGAACAACAAAAAAACTCAAACGAAATATAAACAGCAGCAAGCATTTCATCTTAAAATTACGGAAAGAAATTGCAAAAAGATAATCTGGATAAAATAATTTCAATCAGACACTGTAGCTCAGCTGTGCTACAGTCATCTTTTGTGTTACCACCTCCACCTGTCCTCAGAATTTGATTGATTCTTTTCCTCTCAACTCAAACAGATAAACAAGAGGGTAAAACTCCATTTTCTCCACTACAAAGTTAATAAATCACAGTGTGAACTTGGCATTATGTCTGTTCTGTTTTAAATAAGTAGGCAACAGACTTTCTCTCTCAGTGCTTAGCTGTAGATGCTACAGGATGATAGCGGGAAGATGCTTTCACAAGATGGCTTGAGTGACATGATTGTGTGGTCTTAAGTGTCAGACATTACTGTCTGAACTGCTGCCTTACAATGGAGGGGACATCTTCACTGCTAATTTTACTGGACAAACTCATGTTGACAGAAACTTGATAGTTTGTTGTGAGACAGTTTCCAGCTCAATGAGAAATCTTGTGAGGTTCTAATCTCACATGATTTCAAGACAAAAGATCTTGCAACACCTCTACTAAAATAAATTATCATTTACTATGATGACTTCAAAGATTTGGCAAGAACATGTGTTGGGCTAGATTTGGACGGGGACTGAGTTAAGGTTAGGTTTGGATAGAGATGTGAATTAAGATTAAATTTAGACAGGGACATGAATTAGCATTAGATTTTGACAGGGACATAGGCTTGGGTCAGATTTAAATAGGGGCATGGGTTTTGATTAGACAGGGGAATGGGTTAGGGTTAGATTTAGACAGGGATTTGGGGTAAGGTCAGATTTGGAAAAATATTTAGAGTATGGTCATATGTGGACAGGGACATGCGTTAGGAATAGATATGAACAGGGATTTGGTGTAGGGTTATAATTGGACAAGACATGGGTTATTTAAATGACGATTATTGTCAGATTAGGTCAGCAGGTTTTAAATGTCCAGAGTAGAAAACTCATTCTGTGTGTTGGTAAGCTTCATCCTGGAGTTCAGAGAGTCAGCTTGGAGACAGTGGAGTAGGATCTAGAAGAAAATAAAACAAAATTATTAGAATTATCCCAAACATCCATCCATTCATTTTCTTTACCCGCTTCTCCATTTCGGGTCGCGGGGAGCTGGTGCCTATCCCCAGGAGGCGGGGGACACCCTGGACAGGTCACAAGTCCATCGTAGGGCCACATAGAAACAAACCAGACAAACAACCATTCACGCTCTTACTCACAACTAGGGACAATTTTAGAGTTTAAAAAATCTAACTCTAACCCAGCACCTACCCCACCAACTCAAAAACTGTAAAATTTTACTGAGTTCAAGCATTTTTTATGTTTTTAGTGTCAGTAGGCTGTGGAAGCCTTTATCAGAATCAGAATCAGAATCAGAATCAGCTTTATTGTCATTCACACACAACATCAGAAATGCAGTGCAGAACGAAATTACAGTTAAGAACACTCTGTTCAGGAGAAGGACATATGTTACAGACATGGGTTAAACAGGAGTTCAGGTCATTCGCAAGACACTCGCGCTACCTTTTGCAGTTTGGAAGAGAAAGACACAATAGGAAGGATGAGCTAAAAAAAAGAACTTTGACCCTATGTTTACTCAGAAACACAGGAGC
>NC_051441.1:21688901-21705693 GCF_001649575.2 Kryptolebias marmoratus
CGGATGATACGGGGAGGGAGTGGGTGAGTCAGGCCTTTTAATGACGTATCATCCCGGGAAGTTTTGATTACTGCCGATAACCACGGTCAAACAGCTGGGAATCCGAAAGATAAACATAATTATTTTGGAAGCAAGCAACCTGGGGTAACTGTTGCTTTTGAGTCCTTAACTGTGTCTCTGTGGGGACGAAGAAAAAAAGCCGAATGATCCGAATTTCATGTCCTCCTCGCCTCTCCCTCAGTCTGGAACTTCACCAGGGTGTAATCTACTCCTCACGGGCACGCTGCTGAACAGCAATTCTCGTCAGAATCACGTCCAGTTTGCGACTTATCTCCCCCAACATCTGAGTCTGTGTGTTCCCAGTACGGGAGATGCCATCCATGGTTCCTGACAGCTTCTCACAGGCCCGAACTGCTGTCAGGATCGCTTTCAATTTCCGATAAGCCAGGATACCTCCACAGCCAAACAGCAGGAATCCAGTTATCATAAAACCAAATATGTATAGATCTTCAACATCTTCAATGGAAAGAGGAGCCAAACAGATGAGGTTCCAGCCCCAGGAACCAGCAACCCGTCCGGCAGCCACCATTCCACTGGGACAGCTGCGTTCCCCTCGCTCCAATCTCAACGTGGAAAAAATAGTGTCGATTCCGTTCAGAGACCAGTTGACCAAATCCATAGTTCCTTTTGTTATTCGGATGATAGGTAGAAGAAAGGCTTGAAAAAAATGCTTGCAAAGCAGGAAGGGAGGGACGGGTTCGGGAGAAAGAGCAGAAGCGTCCGACTCCTCTGAAGGCCAAGCAGAAAAAAAAAAAAAATGTGTAAAATTATGTATTTGCCTGACTCTAAAAGTTAATTGGTTGTAGTTTCACATCTAATGATTAGTCCTGCAATTTTCTTTAAAATCTGACAAGTAGTTTATGAGACATTTTGTAACAGAAAGACACACATACATACATACCCCCTCCCCACAAAAAAAATTATGTTATTCATGTTGATAACGCAATACTAACAAAAAACTAACAAAGCTGTGAGTACACATTGGATTTACATTTATTATGTTTTGAAAAAATACCCCTGTTTTCATGCTGGTCGTATCATTTTATTTTGTTGTATTTATCCGTCATACCTTTAAAGGCTGGTCCGTGAAAATACTGTCTGATAATGAACTGGACCGTGGAGCTAAAAAGATTGGGGACCACTGTGTTAGAGGACCAAGACATCTACCTTTGAGGAGTGGAGCGGGCCTCCTGGCTTTAACCACATCACTCTGAGACAGAGCTTCAGTCATCCAGGAGAGGGCGCTGCAGCAGAACTCCAGCTGGGGGGAAATGAACAGACAGAAGGATGGATGACTGCTGAATAGGCTCCACTGACTGCAGCACAAAAAACCCAACTCCAGTAATTACTGTGAGGTGGGGGATACCCTGGTCAGGACAACAAGACCATCACAGGGACACATATGCCCCTTTTACATGGACCCTAACGGTCCATGTAAAAGGTCCACTCTACTTGGCTCGCTTTGTGAGCGTTTACATCTGCATTTTTTTGCAGTCAGTCCCTGCTTCTTTGGTCCCTGCTTCGGAGTCGGGCCAGCCGGGCCAGCTCTGCTTCATGGGCGGCGCAAGCTTAGCACCTGTTCACTCATTGGTCGTGGGTGTGACCAGATACAAGCATAGAGAGCGACGGTAGGAATATAAACAACAGCGTTAGCTCACCCTGCAACGTTTATGCCGTCTGTCCCCCAGCTGAAGGCCTGTAAAGCCTGAAATCTCCGGCGGATAACAGCTGTCCTACTCCGTGGAACAATCGCAGCATCCAGAGCATTTCTTCCACTGCGCCTCTCTTCCTGAAGTCTCAGGAGAATCCCCATAAGTTTAAAAAACAGCAACAACACAGGGCCAACGTTGTCCATAGCGCTTTCCTTGTTTACACAACTTGCGCTAAGTTTCGGTAGCACACCCACCACCCCCCACCCCTGCGCGCCGCGGCCTCGCCCCCTCAACACGAGGAGGCGTTCCTCTGCTACCGACCAAACAGGCCGGTGTGAACGTGATGCATTCTTTATCGAGCCGAGCCGAGTAGAGCCGGACTTCTGAATTAGGGCCCATGTAAAAGAGGCAATAGAGACAAAGGAGACAATCATTCATGCTCTTGTACACACAATTCAGAGTTACCAGTTAACATGGGCAAAACATGCAAACTACACCCAGAAAGGTCCGAGTGAGGAAGGGATCCTGCGACTTTCTTGCTGGTAGGTGACAGCTCTAACCACTGCCCCGCTGACCCCCAAAAACACAACTCATTTTTGTTAAAAAAAAAACACAAAGTTTATGTGCAAACACAAAAATTGATAATATCATGAGAGGAGTTTTACAAACAGTTTATTAGACATGTCTATGAAGCAGTTTGCACAGCTTTACTTTGGTGTAAAAATTATGCAGCTTGCATCAAAGAATTAATTACCACCCACTGTAGAAAGAAAAAAGTGATGAGATGATGATGTGATAATAAACTGTATTTTAAATTCAGAAAACACCCAATAATATTAATAATATACAAATCTGCTCATCTTACTCATCTTAATTTTTTAAAAGTGTACTCTAGTAGTACAAGTAAATCATCAACGTTGGGGTAGCTGCCAAGGTGGATATGAAGCAGACTGAGGAGGGTAAGTATAAACCTGTGGCAAACAGTTTATTTTTGTGCGTAAAAGTAGGGGTACATGCAAACTAAATCTGCGAAACTATGACTTGCCTCAATGGTTTTTGAAAGTCTTTTGTGTCTCAATTGGCATTTGTATGGTAGTGCAAAACTTTAAAAGACATTACTAAGAAAAAAAAAAACAGAGGAACTCCGTAGCTCATTCCACTTTATTACTCTTTTTGCTCTGAACACAGCTGTAAATTCATAGGTGAAAAGGTAGCTGTGTCCCCTTATTTTTGTGTCATTTTGATCACAATTCATTAAGATCTCAGAAACTCTGCAAATATTTGTGTAAAACAAATTATACATCTCCTCTAAAGTTATTACTGACCTGTGTCTCTAGCAGCAGCAACCTTCGCTCATGGTCTCTGATTTCTGTCATCTGCTTCAGAACACTGTCCACCCTGAAGAAACACATACAAATATAGTTTCAGCTCCGATTACCAAGCAGGACAAATCACAAAATAAGATTATTTTACACTTTGTAATCATTTTTCTTTCCTCTTCCTGTCTGGTTAGGTTTATGCATATAAAAAAATGAGTTTATGGTTTTGTTTAGAAAAACACTTTGCTTTAATATCTAATATAAAGACCTCAGTAGTATGAGGTCATACATGTACAGCATAAAGGTTGATCAGGTCTAAATACTTACAAATAGATCCTGTCATCACATCATTTTTATAGCATATTATGCATCTCCAATTTTAGATTGTTGAGGTATCTTACATCTTCCAATTTATATATAGTGCCTTGTGCCACAATATGTGTGGATTCAAGTTTTCCAGAATTTTTTTCACGTTTTCTGAGAATTATGTGACTTAATTAAAAAAGGAGTTCTGGTCAAATGAAATGATTTTATATAAACTCAGAATCCATTAGATATATTTATTAGATTAAATTATAAAATTAAATTATATCCCTGAATAAACATTGTATTGTGGTTAAATTTGAAAATGAAAACACCAACATTTGATCAATGTCTGAGTGACAATAAGATGACAGAGGAATGCTTAAATTTGTGTTAAGCTGTTAAACTCACTGCGTAGTCCAGCCCTCTGGTGATATCCACTGACCAGCATCAGAACCTCTTTTTTTTAATAGAAGTATATATATATATATATATATATATATATATATATATATATATATATTTACACCTTCCCTCTGTGAGCAAGAATTGTAGCATTGTAGCTACATGAATGACCTGCAATCAAAATCCAGAGCAGGAAGTCCTTTAAGAGTGTTTTTACCAGCTGTTTTGTGGTTTGATCAACATGTTTTCTTGCTGAATAAGTTGAGCACTCTGGGACAGTCTGAACTAAAACGACAATTTATTCTCTCTAAGTGTTTTAAATGTCATGTAGGGACATGTTTTATTTTGTAATTGCATATTAAATTTTATGCTTTTTATTTAATTTAGAAGCTTGCTTGAGAAAAAAGAAATTCTTGTCCTTTGTGCACATTTGCACTGCATAAGCTGGAGACTTTTTAAAGAGGTTCTGTTAATAATGTTTATATTTCAAAAGGCAAAAAGGATTACAGAATGGGTGACTGAATTAATTGCACTGGATGACCAACTCATCTATGTAATAAAAAAACAGGCTTTTATTGCCTTCTGGAGCTGTTAGAGCCACAGTACATCATGTACTCCCAACACATCGTAACTGACAGAAGGCTTCCTGAGATGTATGAGAAACTTTCCTATCACCTGGCATTATAATAATAATAATAATATAATAACAATAATGATAACAACTCAAAGAACAAAGTGAACACAAGTTTTCTTTGCTGCAATGTAGAGCTACTGAGGTGTCAAGCACAAGATGGCATTGATTTTATTATTTACTTTAATGTACTTATAGTTTATACCTGCAAGGTTGTGCATTAAAAAAGCAAAATAATGCAAGTATTTGCTTAAAACCCAGTATCAGCCAGTTCTTATTTTTAAATGACTGCTCGGTATTGGAGACAAAAAAAATATTGATCAGGACATCCTTAATATTACTGTAACTTGGTTTTCAGAGGCACTCCTACAACCATTACACCCTTGTTTTAATGTTTTGTGTGGCAATTTTACTGACTGCATTGATGAGAGAATGATACCATTTGAAATTTAAACGTGTCAGGATTCTGGGGTTTTGGTTGGTGGGTTGGTTGCCTGCTAGTTTCTAGCAGTGTCCAGTGGGTGGCACCTGTTCTGGTGGTGCCAGTAGCAGGTGCTTCCTATTGAGGAGTCGTCAGGAGCGGCAGGTGTGTCCTATTGAGGAGTCATCAGCGGAGGCTTAAGAGGACGCCGCAGCCAGCACTCCGTGTCAGAGTGTTAACAGTGTGGTACGTGTGTTTCCTCTCGACCGTTTTTGCTATTGAGCTATCTAAAGTGTTTTTTGATCTACCTTTCAGGTTCACGTGTTCACAAGTACCTATTACTCTGGGTACGAGTGTTGTGCAGCCAGTCTGGATTCACCTCCATGGTGCCGCTCCTTTCGACCAGCCTAAACCGAACCCTGCTCACCCTCTCCAGCTTTGGAGTTATTGAACTCACCTCGTTCTCCATTCCGAACCCGGACCTACACAATTCCTCCAGAACGTGAAGCCACCAAGACCAAGTAAGCCGCTCCTTGCTACCAGTTCCAGCAATTAACTTGGACATTGCTAATCCTTGTCTCCTGTCACAGTGACGATCCAGTCTGGAGGTTCCGGTTGTCCAGTTCCAATTATCAGCACAATAAAATATATTACTACTTACCTTGACTCCATAGTGTGTTCTGCATGTGGGCAAAACAAATAGCCAAGATCATGACAGAACACTCTGACCAATCAATTGACCCAGCGGACACACTCAGGAGAGCCATTTCCGACCAGCACCAGCAGTTACAGTCGCATGAGTCTCTACTTCGTTCTTTAGCAGAACAACAACAGGATACCACATTACAGATTGAGCAACTAACCCATTTGCTTCAACAGACTTTGTCTAAGTTTTCCACCACTCCTACGGAGAGCGCACCACCACAGCCCCGCCCGCAGCCAGCCTACCACTCACGGGACGTCACTATTCCCAACCTGGATAAGTTTGACGGAGACGTGGGTAACTGTGGTGGGTTCCTACTGCAATGCTCCCTGGTTTTTAATAGATCCCCTCACTCGTTCCCTAATGACGCAGCCAAGATATCCTTTATGCTAAGTCTGCTTACAGGAAAGGCATTAAGGTGGGCTGAGGCCCGGTTTACAGACATTTCTAATTATGGTTGCACTTTTGATGAGTTTTTGCTGGAGTTCAAACAGACCTTCTCTCCTAGTCACGATCAATCAGGGGATTCACGTCGATTATGGACCCTACGACAACGTAATCGTCCGTTAAATGAGTTTGTGGTGGAGTTCCGTACTTTGGCTGCCTCTGCAGGATGGGATGATAAGGCATTAAGATCAGCTTTTTATCAATCCTTAGATGAGTCATTAAAGGATGACATGGCCCCACTAGATGAACCTAAGACTTTGGAGGGGCTCATTATGTTAGCCTCAAGAATTGATAACCGTGTTAGAGAGAGAAGGAGAGCAAGGATGGAGAGACCTACCTCCAGGGGTCAGTCTGGTCCGTTGGCTTCTAGAACCGTCATGCCTTCTGTGATGTCATCAGCCCCTGAACAGGAGCCTATGCAGGTGGGCAGAACTAAGTTAGACCCGGAGGAACGGGAGAGACGCAGAAGCCGCCATCAATGTTTTTACTGCGGTTCCACAGAACATTTAGTGGCGAGATGTGAGCATTTGTTAAACGGCAAGGTCCTCCGGAAGTAAAGGGGTTCCCGCAGGACCAGAACCATTCTAATAGTCCCCTACGATTTAACATACCTGTTATTTTAAATGGGAACAGCCATCAGTCTAATGCGACGGCCTTATTGGATTCAGGCTGTGAGCAGAACCTGATCAACCAGGATTTTGTCACTAAAAATCAGATCAACACCATTCCCCTCCAGTCCCCTTTACATGTTACTGCGCTTGATGGCCGTGAGCTGCCCAGTATTACTAAGGAGACCCAACCGTTGGAGTTAATCGTCTCAGGAAATCACAGAGAGATTATGTCATTTTATGTTTTTCCGGTGAAACACTCAGAGATTGTTCTGGGTACCAATTGGCTTATCCAACACAACCCCCATGTCAACTGGACCGAACCAGGCATAATTTCCTGGTCTAACAAGTGCTTGTCACAGTGTTTACAGTCAGCGGTGCCAGTCTCACAGCCTGCTAGGATTCCCCTGGAGACAGAATGCACGGATTTATCGAATGTACCTGTAATGTACCATGACCTCAAGGCAGTTTTTAGCAAGAGTAAGGCGTTGTCTCTACCTCCGCACCGTCCTTATGATTGTGCAATAGATCTCCTGCCCGGAGCTCCCCTTCCCACAAGCAAATTGTTTAACATTTCCCGTACCGAGAGACAAGCCATGGAGGATTATATTAATGACTCTCTCTCAGCAGGCATAATTCGCCACTCCACGTCACCTCTGGGAGTGGGCTTCTTCTTTGTGGGGAAAAAGGATGGCGGCCTGCGGCCTTGTATTGATTATCGGGGACTGAACCTCATTACGGTAAAGAACAAGTACCCCTTGCCACTCATCGCCTCTGCTTTTGACTCCGTCCAGGGTTCCACAGTGTTTTCCAAGCTAGACCTGCGTAATGCTTACCACCTGGTGAGAGTACGTCATGGAGACGAGTGGAAGACAGCTTTTAAGACTTCTATGGGTCATTTCGAGTATTTAGTAATGCCGTTCGGACTTTGTAATGCTCCAGCTATTTTTCAGGCTTTAGTGAACGATGTACTACGTGACTTTTTGAATGTTTTTGTTTTTGTCTACCTCGACGGCATCCTTATATACTCTAAGAATGTTTCAGAACACCAGCACCATGTCTTCATGGTTCTTCAAAGGCTTTTGGAGAACCGGTTATACGTCAAAGCAGAGAAGTGTGAATTTCACACTTCATCAGTTTCTTTCCTCAGATATGTTTTCGAGGGTGGGCAGGTTCGGTCGGATCCGGCCAAGATCAAGGCAGTCCAGGAATGGCCTGTTCCTGAGAATCGGAAGCAGCTGCAGCGCTTCCTGGGGTTCGCCAATTTTTATAGACGCTTTATTAGGAACTACAGTCAGGTGGCTTCCCTGTTAACCGCCTTAACTTCTACGAAGAGGACCTTCGTCTGGAATCCCGAAGCGGCGTCAGCATTTGACGAGTTAAAGAGACGCTTTTCTGAAGCCCCCATCCTTGTTCAACCAGACAGCACCAACCAGTTCATTTTAGAGGTGGACGCGTCAGATTCAGGGGTGGGAGCTGTGCTCTCGCAACGCTCGACGGTGGATAATAAATTACATCCTTGTGCCTTCTTTTCATGCAAGCTTACTCCCCCTGAGAGAAATCATGACGTGGGAGATCGGGAGCTGCTGGCGATTAAGTTGGCACTCGAGGAGTGGAGGCACTGGCTGGAGGGAACTGAGGTACCAGTGTTAATATGGACAGATCATAAGAATCTGGCATACATTTCCACCGGCAAGCGTTTAAATTCACACCAGGCACGCTGGTCATTGTTTTTCTCTCGTTTTAACCTGAACATCTCTTTCAGACCAGGCTCTAAGAACGTCAAGCCGGATGCCCTGTCTAGACAGTATTCTGTGGATGACAGTAATTGTGAGCCCACCACCATTCTGCCCCCCGGATGTGTTATTGGCTCCCTCTCTTGGAAGATTGAGGAACTGGTGGTACAGGCTCAAACTAAGGAGCCGGATCCGGGGACGGGTCCTCCCAACAAGACTTGTTCCTACGTCAGTTCGGTCCCGTCTGATTAACTGGTTTCATGCCTCTAAGTTTTCAGGTCATCCGGGAATCAGCAGAACCATTGCTCTCATCTCACGGAGCTTTTGGTGGCCCTCCGTTCATAGAGACATCAAGGAGTACGTGTTGGCCTGTCTGGTGTGTGCACGAAATAAGACCTCGTCACAACCCCCTGTCGGACTACTACAACCACTGGAGATACCCAAGAGGCCATGGTCGCACGTTGCTGTGGATTTTGTCACCGGACTTCCCTCCTCCCAAGGTTTGACCACTATACTCACCATAATAGACCATTTTTCTAAGGCGTGCCATCTCGTACCTTTAAGAAAGCTCCCGTCAGCCCTTCAAACTATACCCATACCAATTATCAGCACAATAAAATATATTACTACTTACCTTGACTCCTGAGTGTGTTCTGCATGTGGGCAAAAAAAATAGCCAAGATCATGACAAAACATTAGTTTTTATCAGAAAATGTATTTATTTTTTGTAAATGACTAACACATTTTATTGCAATTAGGATGTGTATAAAATGTGTCCACATTCCTTTGACTGTTTTAACTAGACAAAGTCCCATAGAGTGAATAACAACGTGTCCTCAAGCCAGCTTGAAGACTTTTATCTAGTTTATGAAGTTTTTTATGTATTAGTGAGCTACCTCAGATCGTTTTTATTATGTCTTGATATATAAAACCTTGACATAATCAAAATTGACATACGATGGACTTTCTTTTCCCGTGACCTTACCAAAATAAATACATAATATAATTTTAAGCAAATCTGTTAGCAGTATTCCACAATGTATCCAATCAAACTTAAATGTCCTAAAATGAATGATCAATTCTAACCTTCAGAAGACTTTTATAAATCTTTCAATACTAGCTGCAGCAACCTACTTAACAGATGTACGTTGAAGTCGGGCCGTGTCACTTTCCCTCTGCCGTTTATTCTGAGCTGAAAGGAGGTTTTCTTTCTGGATAGCCTCCCATGCCTCAATCTGGCTAGCCTTCCTGCCTCGCAGCTCCAGAACTGAGGACAAAAGGGTAAGCAGAAATGGACCAAAATGAGGAAAGATGTAAACAGCAAATTTGGACCCATATTTACATGGATAACCACTAAGAATGAGAATCGCTGCAAAAATTTATTCAATGTTTAAAATCTTCTCCTCTTTCTGCTCCTCCTTTTACGCATATCTCCTACTGGCTAATGCCTCACCAAAGTGCCGACTCTTGACAGAAGGAATACGGCGGATGTGTCTCTTGATGAAAATGTGGAGGTGGGAGAAAATGATGAAGGGTGGTGCCAGACAGGGCCTGGAGTGGTACTCCACAATCAGGTTGTAGCGCTGAAACTTCCAGTAGGTGTCACTGTGCCCCTGTACTTTGGAGAAGGTGTAGCTACAGACAGAAAAAAATAACAACATGTAGTAAACTTTCTCCTGTCAGAGCTAAATGGAAGGAGCGCAACATCAGGATGAAAACAAATCAGTCAAATTTGGAGAGTACCTGAACATGGCAATGAGTAGGTTGACCAGTACTATGTTGGTAAACAGCAGGTAGATGACCAGGAAAAGGACGACCAGCCAGTTGGCATAGATGTTCAAACAGGGTTCTGCTCCTGCATCAATTTCTGTAGCATTGTTTGTGCAGTGCATTTCTTTTAATTTATCGGCTAGAGAAAGAATTTCAGAAGAACACATTAGTAACCTGATTTTAAGGAGTAACTTTATTGTTGCATAATATTCTGCATTACATGTAACATGATCTGTGTGCAACACTATATTGTAAAACTGTTCCACAAACCTGCATGAATGGCCTATCAGACAGATAAACAAAGGGAGTCCACAATATTGTTTTTTGTTTGTTTGTTTTTAAAAGACATAATTATCTCCTGTGGTGACCTTGAGATCAACATCTTTTGACTTTTCTACCAGAAAGTCTTTCCGATTCACTTTCTTGAAACCTGGCTGACAGCTTTCTATAGAAGATGAGACCTTCTATTCTTAGGACTATTAAGTGCTTCAAAATCACGTACAGTAGAACAAAAGCAAGAAACAAATTATCTTAAGAAGTGAAAAATTAGTACTGAGTTCTGTACAGTATAACATTAATATTAGTTCAGTATGTATGTTGCTATAGGTTGCTTATTCTCAAACATGTTCTCCAAATCTCAGCCTAATCCAGGACCTGTGGGGTTTACTGTACAATCAAGTCTGACCTATAGAGGTCACACCTCGTAACTTGTAGGGCAAAGCTCTTCAAAGAGCCATTGAACCTTCTAGTTTTCTTTTTTACAGGTAATTTAGCTTAAAAATACACAAAGGATGCAGCATATTGGTGGGCAGTGCTTCTGATGATTGATAACTTGGCCATTAGAAGTTAGTAAATGTTATTTCTTTAAAAAAAATACAGTTTTGAAAAGATAAAGTTTTTTTTTCTTTTCTTAGATAAAAAAGTACTCACAATCCATTTCATCAATAGGTATTTGTCCAAAAATGTGCAGAAATGGTCTGTAGAGGACTCGGCGGAATATCCAATTAGGTCGGGAATCGTATGAGAAAAGAAGTGCCTGATTGGCAACTCCATAGGCCATGAGCCAAACCCCAAGGAAGAAAAGGAAGAAAAAGACATCTTTCATCTGAGGAAAGGAAAAATAAAAAAGTGATGAAGACTTACAGAGCCTTGCAGTAAGGAAATAATCAGAGGGTTTCTAAAATAAGCATCTTGTGTGTTTAAAATAGATCCTTGAATATCAAAAACATTCAGATCAACTGTTTTCATTTGAGCTTATGATATTCTGTAAACACTTTTAGGCCTTGAAAGAACACATATTGCCTTTTTTTTTCAAAATCAAAATTCTACATTAGAGTAAGTACCTGGCATGCAAACATTTTTTCAAGTCTTATAGTTGACATTTTTTACAGTCAACTACAAAACTCTAAAGTCTTTTGAGATTCAACTACCTCAATTTTGAAGCTCACATTTCACTGATTTTTCCAAATAGTAAGGAAGTAAAACAATCTGGCATAACTGCAAGAGTAAGTCCCATGAACTTTATGCTGATTAACACTTTTATGTTGCCAATGTTTCTGTTCCGCATTGGATCTGATCTTTAAGTTGAATTGTTCAGAGGCTGTTTTGTTAGGTGTGTTTTCTTACCATTTTTCCAACAATGATGATTTTGGGTCCAAGCTGTTTGTGGATGGCAAAGATGTGGATCAGACGCAGCGTGAAGACCATATAATCAATGGCCATAACAGCTCGCCCAAATTGATAAGACCAGGGAAACATTCTGGAAGAGAAAAACAGTCAATCAACGGTCACACTTTCCTTTCAAGTCAATACACCAGTTTGACATTAGCCACAATTATTACACTGTTGGTCCAAAAGAGTTCAGGACAGGGTCAATAGATTCTCCACTCACACTTCCAGGAGATTAACTAGGGTTTGGCCACACAAAGGTAAAAAAGCCTGATAGTGTAATTATGATCTTTTATACTGTATATAGTTCAGAAATTATAAGAAGAAAGAAAAGTGAATTCTGACAAGCTTTAGAGCCCTTCTGCAAAGACATCGGAACCACTTGCTGCAGTGATTCTTGCTGTGCTACCATTTGTATAAGAAAAACAATCACCTGCAGCACAGAGCCAAAAGGAAAAGAACAATTGCTGTGAGATCACACTTGTTCCAAACATCTTGGATGTAGTTTTTCAGTCCTTGTACAACAAATAAACTGCCCGCAAAGAAGGTCTGTGACTGAAAGACAGAAGAGAAATGTTTTGCAGGAAAATTTGTTTGTCCAAATCTAACTTGTACAATTACGAACAATGTTACCATAAACACGTAAAATGAAAATAGTCCCTCTTCACTTTGGTAGCTGCTACCTAAATACAGTGATACATGAGTCAGTGTGCGTATTCAGGTATTAAAACCACTAACCTGACGAATCTCTTCACATACTAAGGTGAAAACCCAAAAGTAAAGCAAAAACTCCAGTGAGGAGGGGCCATCAGGGGGTGGGGGCTTGAAGTCCACCAGCAGAACATAGGCAAACAGGCAAAGGAAGAGGAAGTACATCAGCACATTTCCCAGGAATGAAGTGACAGGCGAATACCAGAACTGCCTCCATCTTGACACAATAAATGGTCTCTGAGAAGCTTTTGGCAATGAGACTGGTTCTAAAAGAAGCAAGAGAGTGAAAAACAGGACTGAGTCAAAGATGTTCTTCAATTTCTTTCCTGTGATTTCAACCTTATCTCAAACTATGCCTGTACCTCTTTGAGTGGCAAGCATAATCTAGGATAAAGATTATTTAAAAAAAATAAAAAATCTGTGTTTATGTTGCTTGGTTAATGCTACACCCTCTTTACAATGTGAGTTTTTATGGCTTTATATCAGTGTTCCTGCAACCATGTCCTCTGTTGCAGATAATTTTTGTAGGTATGTTTTATCTGTGTGGCCCTGCGATGGACAAGTGATGTGTCCAGGTGTAGTCCACCTCTCACCCAGTGACTGCTAGAAACAGACACCAGCTTCCTGCATTTCTGGAAGGATCAAGCAGGTATAGAAAATAAATGAATGAATCAATGGATATAACAGATCCTTGAATAAACTCTTCAAACTGTTTGATAGTATTGAAAGAAAATGCCTTAAATACTTTGATGTCTTGTCAGAGCTAAAACGTCTCAGTTTCAGGGACAGCTGTGGAACAGTGCTTAGAACAGTCATCCTACAATGAGAGTCAGAGGTTCAATTCCATGAGTATGCAGTCACATGTCAAATGGTCCCTGGGCAAAACACTGAACACTGAACCTCTCACACCCTAGAGATGTACCTCTCATGTGCTCCATCGGTGAATAGATGTGATCTAAAGCACTGATTAGACTCTACATAAGTAATCTTAGATCACTAATCCCTCAGCTTTCACACGAACCTTTCACCTTTATTGCAGGTCCTGCTGTCTTTCAACAGTTCGAACTTGTGTGTTATAATCAGCTAGAGAAAATAGTTAATAAAATGAAGAGCACTTCCTTGCAACTCACTTTTTAAAGAACATTTTAAAATCTGTTGAATGTGACATTTTAGAGATTTTTAACAACAGTCTGAGCTCAGGTGTTGTTCCAGTCTGCTTTAAACACGCCGTTGTGCAACCATCTTGATTCTTCTGTTTTTTCAAATTTTAGGCCTATCTCAAAGCTTCCTTTTTTTATCAAAGGTTTTAGAAAGGATTGTGCAGTCTTTTTTTAACACTCACAGCATCCTTGAAAAATTTCAATCAGGTTTTAAAACTCTTCACAGCTCTGAAACTGCACTTTTAAAGGTATTTAATGATCTTTTATTAGCTACAGATGCAGGCGATTCAGTTATTCTCCTCCTTTTAGATCTGACAGCCACCTTTGATACAGTTGACCACAGTATTTTGCTCTCCAGACTTGATTTATGTGGTATCAAAGGCTCTGCACTGGACTGGTTCAGGTATTATCTGTCAGATAGGAGTTTCTCTGTAAATATCGGAGAATTTACTTCCCCCTCAGCTCCCCTCACACGTGGAGTTCCTCAGGGATCCATTCTTGGACCTCTGTTGTTTTCCATTTACATGCTCCCCTTAGGTTCCATTTTTAGAAAATTTAATATTTCTTTTCATTCTTATGCAGATGATACTCAGATTTATTTCCAGTGGAAGCACAATCATCAGTTCTCACCTCAACCACTGTCAGACTGCCTTACTGAGGTAAAAGCTTGGATGGCTTCAAATTTTCTCAACTTCAATGAAAATAAAACTGAAGTTATCTTCTTTGGTTCTAGTGGAAATTGTAGCACATCCCTTGCTGATCTTGGTGGCCTCGAGCAGTTTGTAAAGTCTCACGTAAAAAACCTTGGAGTAATTTTTGATTCCGGTCTTAATTTTGAGAAACAGATTAGTTCTGTTGTTAGAAAGTCCTTTTTAAATTGAGACTTTTATCTAAAGTGAAAATATTTTTATCTTTAAATGACTTTGAACGGGTGATTCATGCTTTTATTATCTCCCAACTGGATTATTGTAACTCTTTGTATGTTGGTGTCAGCCAGGCCGGCCTCTCACGACTGCAGCTGGTTCAGAACGCTGCAGCTCGTCTCTTAACGCGAACAAAAAAGCGTGAACATATCTCACCAGTGCTCGCTTCCCTTCACTGGCTCCCCGTTCNGTTTTAGAATTGATTTTAAAGTTTTATTGTTGACTTATAAGTCCCTAAATGGGCAGGCACCTGCATATTTGTCTGATCTTCTGCAGCCTTATGTGCCCTCTAGATCACTTAGATCAAGTGCCCATTTGTGCTTAGTTGTCCTAAGATCCAGGCTGGTCCACAGAGGTGATCGGGCGTTTTCAGTGGTAGCTCCTAGACTGTGGAATCAGCAGCCCCTTCATATTAGACAGGCTTCAACACTTGGTGTTTTTAAATCTCTTCTTAAAACACATTTATATTCATTGGCTTTTAATACAATGAGAGAATTGTAATGTTATTGTATTTTTGTATAATGTTTGTATTAAATGTTTATGTGTGCAGCACTTTGGTCAACAACAGTTGTTTTTAAATGTGCTTTATAAATAAAATTGATTTGATTTATTCAGATTAGCTTAGTAAATATTTAGTAGAGTACTGTATGAATGTGTGTGTGTATGGGTAAATAAAGACAAAGCTTGTGTTGTAAAATGCTTTGAGTAGCCTGGTTGCATAGAAAGGTGCTATATAAGTACAGTTAATTTAACATTTTATAAAAGTGAAATGGAATAGAACCATTACAACCAACCACATCTCAACACAAAACACAGATCCAAACCTACCCACTCCATTTTCCTTAAGAGATCTTAATTCTTCTGCATCTTCCTCACTGCAATTACAAACAATTACAAACTTCTCCTTAACGAACAAAAAGACCAAACATGATGATCTGATATATGTAGTGATGCTTGTTTTTACTTTTGCATGATGTCAGAGAGTGACAAGACAGTAGCATCATTTCCCTCGACACTGTCATTGTCTTTGCTTTTGCTGTTGTGGATTGCTAAAGGATTAACCACCTCTTCCGGTTCCCTGTAACAGAAACACCCATTACATGCTGTGAATTTGGTTTTACCAAACCATTAACAAAGAATATAGGGAGCAGAATTTATCCAAGCAGACTCTGTAGTTGTGACGAGCACACTTCACCACTGTTTCAAACACACACTGATGAGCAGATATGTAAAAAATGACTTCACATCATTGCAGAATAAAAAGAGAACCCTGACCTGAATTTGATAAGGTATGTGTAGATGAGAGGGGGGAGGAAAAAGGAGAGAACCAGCTTCCAGGCATCTGTATTCCTGTCCATGTCACCCCACCAGATCTGAGACAGCAGAGACTATAGAAAAGAGCAACAAAAATTACAATTAGTTTCACTGTATGATCTGCTTAAATAAAGACTTCAGAATTTAGTTTATAGAGTACATTTTTCATTTAACTTTATTGTAGTTATCTAAACGGAAAACTTTTTTTTTCTTATTTGTATTTTTTTTTTTTTTTTTTACCAGTACAGACCATCTATCGTACAGAAAATGTAATTACTGAACGTGATACAGGATCAGGAAATTTGAAACCATGCACATTTGAACCATCATGCCCATAAGCTGGTCTCAATACACGTTTAATGCAGGCCCCTCCATGTTAATAAACATGACTTTGCCCTTGTTAAACAAACAAACAAACAAAAATACACCTCAGATTTTTTTTTTCAGATGTTGACTTTTGTTACTTTACATAGTACGTCCTTTTCTGCTGTATGTTAAAACAGTGGCGCCGGATTCATTTTCTAGGTGGGGGGGCCACCGGAGTGTTTTGTCACCTTATTAATTTTACATGCATCGAATCATCGTCTAACATCAATAAAAATTGAATAATGAAACACTTTTTCAGCTATGACTTTTTGTTCCAATGTATTAATTATGAATAATGATAATTAGTTAAACCAACTAACAGCTTTATAAATGACCACAATAAAAGTAAACACAGGTAAATAACATGCGCACGGGCATAGATGGAAGAATCCAACATCTGAGCAACAGGAATATACAAACGCTTGTGCGGCAGAACTAATAAGGAGCATTCGGTATTAAAACAACATAAACTTTGTCAGACTTGGAACATATAACCAAACATTATATTAGTAAAAAGATTTCTTCCGAGGCTATTTATAAGTATGTCGCTCATTGTAACTATTTACATCCTAATGACACTAATAACGACTAATGA
>NC_051441.1:21706349-21712650 GCF_001649575.2 Kryptolebias marmoratus
TCAGCTAACTTTGCTCCTCTTGTATCAGAAATGAAAAATTATAAATGCACACTACGTGTTGGGAACCTGTGTTTGTTCACTGACTTTTATTTGTCAGGTTTAAGAGACAAAAGTTGAAAAAACATCATATTTTCATCCGCCGGATCAACCTCTCTGGCTGCAATGCGCGCTCCCGACACAGGGGGAACAGATTTTCACAGGGGAACAGAATTTCGCACAAGACCGGAGTGAGGTTTTTAGTCGACGGAGGCTAGAGAAGCTCCGCTCAGCCGGTGCATTTGACATCCATGTCCTATCCATCTGCATTTGCAGATGGATAGGACAAGCTTATCATTCTACTTGCGCAGTCAGAGCCAGAGGTGTGGCGATATCATTTAAAAAAGGTACACCTTTTACCCATAAAACAACTATATCCAATAGAGAGGGCAGATATTTAATACTGGTGGGAGAACTCTATTCTGTTCCTATTGCCTTGGTCAATATATACGGCCCCAATATAGACGCTCCTCTTTTTTACAAACATGTCCTAGCCCAGATACCTGACATTTCGCAGACCAACCTAATCATCGGGGGAGACCTGAATCTTGTATTAGATCCGTACTTGAACCGATCATCCGTGCGTAGAACCCCGGCCTCTAATGCCAGCACCTTCTTGAAGGAATATCTAAATAATACCAATCTGATCGATAGCTGGAGGATTTTTAATCCACAGGTAAAAGCCTTCTCATTTCACTCAAATGTTCATAATGTGAGTACACGTTTTGACTATTTGTTGATGGATATGAAACTATTGCCTTTTATTAATGAAGTAAAATATCACAATATAATAATCTCAGATCACGCTCTTGTTTCCCTATCCTTATATCTAGATAGCTTTAACCAAACTGGAAAAACATGGAAACTAGACCTGCAATTGTTGAAAGAGCCAGAATTCTGTAACTTTGTGCAAATTTCCTTCTTCTTTGAAATGAACGACACCCCTGGAACATCCTCTTCTATCCTGTGGGAAACCTTGAAAGCTTATTTGAGGGAAAGTATTATATCCTTTCAAACAGCAAGGAAGAAAAGAAACAGAGCTCAGTTGATGGCCTTGGAACAGCAAATTTACCAGTTAGATAAGCATAATGCTATACACCCCTCCACAGAAATTCACAAGAAAACTATTTTACTGAGATACAAATATAACCAATTACTGTCAGATCACATTACTAGAACTTTCATCTATACACAACAGAAATATTTTGAATTTGGAGAAAAACCTAATAAACTATTGGCAAGACAATTAAGAAAAATTGAAAGTGAGCGTACAATTAGCAAGATTAAATCCGAAGACGGGGGAATTTTAACCTCACATGAAGACATTAACAACAGATTTAAACAGTTTTATGAATCTCTGTACTCTTCAAGAGCTGTAAAAGATGACTTGATTATACAGAATTTCTTAGAAGGTTGTAATCTCCCAACTTTAACTCAGGAGGATAAAAACTCTCTTAATGCAAACTTTTCAAATTTAGAAATACAGAGGGCTATTAAATCGTTAAAGAGTGGGAGAGCAGTTGGCCCGGATGGATACCCTGGTGAATTTTACAAAGAATTTCATGACCTCCTATCACCATATTTGTTAAAAATGTACACCCAATCAAATGCAGATAATATCTTACCGCCCACTATGAGGGAAGCTACTATAATACTAATACCAAAAAAAGATAGAGATCCTGAGGAAGTGGGTAACTATAGACCAATATCACTACTGACATACCATTAAAAGATACTAACCAAAATCTTAGCTAATAGGTTGAGCTTACAAATTGATAAACTAATTCATCCAGACCAGATTGGTTTTATACCAAATAGACATTCTTTCTATAATTTATGACGTCTTTATAACGTGATATATCATCAAAGGGAGGATCTGGCTGATCTAGCTGTCCTTTCCCTCGATGCGGAAAAGGCTTTTGATCAAATAGAATGGCCCTACCTCTTTGCTACCCTGAGAAGATATAATCTTGGTGAGCACTTTTAAAAATGGCTCAGGATCCTCTACCATAAACCGTGTGCAAGAATTGTCAATAACAAGACAATCTCCCCCACATTTCAATTACATAGGGGCACCAGACAGGGCTGCTCGCTGTCACCCTTACTTTTTGCCTTGGCTCTAGATTAACTCGCACAGACAATTCGAACCAACCCCCGTATACAGGGGTACAATACTATAAACAAAATTTCTCTATATGCGGACAATATCTTACTCTACATAACCAACATACAAAGTACAATCCTTGCCATCTTAGAGTTTTACAGATTTTCATGTTATAGGATTAATTGGTCTAAGAGTGAACTGATGCCAATTAAAATCAAAGACTCCTCGATATTGAAAAACACTCCCTTTAAAATTGCAAGTAATAAATTCACCTACTTGGGAATAGAGATTACCAGGAATTTTGATTCACTTTATGAAGCCAATTTCTCCCCTCTTATGGTAAAATTGCAAAATAATATACAATTTTGGAGATCTCTCGCCATCTCTCTATTGGGAAGAGTCAATGAAATAAAAATGTTTTTTCTCCCCCAAATTCTCTACCTGTTTCAAAACATTTTTATTTTCATACCAAAGAGATTTTTTTAAGAAACTTGACTCTATAATCACCCCATTTCTGTGGGATTATAAAACGCATAGGATTAATAAAGCTCATCTTTATAAAGCCAAACTTCTCCCTTTATTATTACTCTTGTGCACTTCGTATTATCACAATATGGTTAGACCATAACCTTACTCTACCCACGTGGGTTAAATTGGAAAAGGAAGATTGCGGTCCTTACGAAATTGGTGCTCTTGTTCTATCACCAATAAAGATGGATAACTCGACATACAATAATAATATCATCATACACAGTACTATACGTACTTGGAAACAGATAAAGTCCCAATTTGGAATTGAATCCACATCTACACTATTGCCAATAGCAAATAATCCCTCATTTGTTCCTTCCACTTTAGACTCAGGTTGTAAACAGTGGAAAGACTTGGGCATAGGAACTATCGGAGACCTGTTGGTAGATGGTAATTTCGCCTCCGTTTCTCAACTACAAGATAAATTTGGTCTGCATAAACAATCATTTTAGATACCTACAGGTCAGAGCATACATAAAAAACATATGCATACTCTAGTGAATATAATACCAAGTGAATTTGATAAAATCCTTGAGTTGGGTGTGACAAGAACTCAGGAATAGTTTGTCCAGGAGCGAGACCAAAGCCAGACACGGAGGCGAAGATAAGGTAAGTGAATTTATTTACAGGTGTGATACTATGTACAGTGAGTCAGGTTCAGGAACAGTCTGAAACACAAAAGGAGCAGGGTGAGTCTCGAGTACCAATCTGGTCAGCGGAGTCTGATGGAGCGAGTGAACAGTGTCTCTGTATCTTACAGATCCAGGAGGTGTCCATCCGTGTGGAGGTAGGTGAGGAAGAAGTCCAAGGTGAGCCAGTAGTGGATGAGTCAGAATCCAGTTCAGGTGTCCAGCGGTCCAGGTAAGAGTCCAGTGTCCAGGTAAGTGTCCAGCGGTCCAGGTATTTCCGAGTCGTAGGTACGTTGATCTGTGGTCAAGACCTGAGCATAGAAAACTTAGTTAGCAAGGTAGGAACAAGAAACGATTAGATCCTGTGGCTGAGAATCTAACCCAAGAGGCTTGATGCTCCAACAAAGGTCTGGTCTCAGCTGGAGGCTTAAATGCAGACTGGTCTCATTACCGGAATCAGGATCACCTGTGGAACAAGGGTTAGGGGAGCCGCCCCAAGGCGGAGCTAGCTCCAGATCCTCACAGTACCCCCCTCCTAACGATCGCCCCTTGGCGATCTAGGAAGCCTCTCTGGATGGGCTCTATGAAAGTCAGTTATCAAAGTGGGGTCGAGGATGAATGACCTCGGAACCCATGTGCGTTCCTCAGGTCCATAACCCTCCCAATCCACGAGATACTGCTTCCCTCTGCCTCTCTGCCGAACGTCAATGATGCGGTTTACTGTAAATGCAGGGTGATTATCGATTAGCCGGGCGGGAGGGGGGAGGACGGTAGGAGGGCTCAAAGGACTGTTGATGACTGGTTTAACCTGTGACACGTGAAATGATGGGTGAATGTGCATGGAGGCCGGGAGTGTTAGACGAACTGAGGTGGGATTTATAATCTTTTCGATGGGGAATGGTCCAATAAAGCGAGGTGCCAGTTTCTTTGAAGTGCCTCTCAATGGAATGTCCCTGGTGGACAGCCAAACCCTATCGCCCACCTTGTACCTTGGTGTGGAGGAGCGGTGACGATCGGCATATCTCTTGTTCTGTTCCATTGTCCGTTGGAGGGCCCTCCGGGTCTGTCTCCAGATGCTTCTGCATCTCCGTAGATGGGCCTGCACAGAAGGAACGGTTAATTCGGGTTCAAAACTCGGAAATAATGGGGGATTATAACCCAGAGATGCTTCGAAGGGGGACAATCCAGTAGCCGAAGAGATGTGGGTATTATGAGCATACTCGATCCAAACGAGTCTCTTGCTCCATGTGGTAGGATTATCACTAGCTAGACAACGGAGGGCCACCTCCAACTCCTGGTTGCAGCGCTCTGACTGACCGTTGGATTGGGGATGGTACCCTGAAGTGAGACTCACCCTGGCACCTAATCCCCTACAAAAGTTCTGCCAAACTTGAGATGTAAATTGGGGGCCTCTATCGGATACGATGTCAATGGGAATCCCGTGCAGCCAAAAAACTTGTTGGGTAAGTATTTCGGCAGTTTCCAAAGCAGTGGGTAGCTTGGGGAGAGGAATGAAGTGAGCTGACTTAGAGAATCTGTCGATAATGGTGAGTATGACGGTATTACCCTGAGAGGGGGGTAAACCAGTAACGAAATCTAAGGCGATATGTGACCAAGGGCGGCTAGGGATGGCTAACGGTTGCAATAAACCAGCAGGGGGTTGATTACTGCTCCTGAAACGAGCGCAAGTGGAACAGGCGGTGACGAACTCTTTGATATCGGCCACTAAACTGGGCCACCAGAAATAACGGGTGGTAAGTTTAATCATCCTATTGATTCCTGGATGACAGGAAAATTGTTGGGAATGCAACCAATCGAGGACCCTAGGCCCAACTGCCGTAGGCACAAAAGTCTTGCCAGGAGGGCCCCCTCCGGGATCTGGTTCCGCCTGTTGGGCCTCCTGGATCTCCCTCTCAATGTCCCAGGTCAAAGCACCTATAATCAGAGAGGGAGATATTATAGGTTCCTCCATGTCAGTGGCATCAGGATTAGCCCATAGTCGGGATAAAGCGTCCGGCTTCACATTTTTTGAACCTGGCCTAAATGTGATAGTGAAGTTGAACCTCCCGAAGAACAGCGACCATCTAGCCTGTCGGGGGTTCAACCTCTTAGCTGTCTGCAAGTAGGCCAGGTTCTTGTGATCCGTCCAAATCATGAACGGGATTTCGCATCCCTCTAGCCAATGCCTCCACTCTTCCAGGGCGAGTTTGATGGCAAGGAGTTCACGATTGCCAACATCGTAGTTCTTCTCCGCCGGAGTGAGACGACGGGAGAAATAGGCGCAAGGGTGAACCTTATTGTCCTCTGTGGACCTCTGTGAGAAAATGGCCCCTACACCTGAATCGGAGGCGTCCACCTCCAAAATATATTGGAGCTTAGGGTTAGGATGGCGTAAAATTGGTGCAGAGACAAAACGCTTCTTCAACTCACCGAAGGCGGATTCAGCTGCCAGGGACCAGATGAAGGGTTGTTTAATGGAGGTTAGTTGTGTTAGAGGAGTTGCGACTTTACTATAATCCCGAATGAACCTTCGCTAGAAATTTGCAAATCCAAGGAACCTTTGCAGTTGTCGGCGATCGGTGGGGATGGGCCAGTCGGCAACTGCCTTGATCTTTTCCGGGTCTGTGCGATAATAGCCCTTTCCGAAGATGAAGCCCAAAAAACTGACGGTGGAGACGCTGAACTCACATTTTTCGGCCTTAACGAATAGCTGGTTTTCATAGAGTCGTTGAAGAACGGCACGAACTAGTGAGCGGTGATGTGTTGGGTCCTGGGAATAAATCAAAATATCATCAAGGTACACAAAAACTGAAGAGTTCAAAAAATCCCTTAAGACGTCGTTAATGAGAGATTGGAAGACAGCGGTGTCATGAACTGGGGTGAAGGAGGCGAACCCTGAGCGCAGACTCATGTTGGTAAAAAACTAAATTTATTTTGAAATAAGAGGCAAACCCAAAACAAAGGCTGACGTGGCAGCAAAATCTAAACTAAATTCAAAAAA
>NC_051441.1:21714458-21721284 GCF_001649575.2 Kryptolebias marmoratus
CTCAACTTAAAACCCACCTGTTTAGAGTTGCTTATGGCTAAATTAGGGTTAGAGTGCGGGTTTTTGATGTTTGTCTCTTTCTTACTGTTTATTCATTGTCACATGCTGTTTTTATTTTGTTCTTTAATTCTGTAAAGCACCTTGAAGTGCCTTGCTGCTGAAATGTGCTATACAAATAAAATTTGATTGATTGATTGATTGAACAGGTCCAGCAGAGAAATCCAAACATCCCCTTTCCCAGCGACACTCTCCAGCTCCTCCTAGGGATGCCAAGGTGTTTCCAGGCCAGAGAGGATATACAACGTGTCTAGTGAGTTCTGAGTTCTGATACTTTATTTATTCCCGGAAAATAATTAAAAGGGGCAGCATCTCTACCTGAACACCATCATGGCTGAAGAAGAGGCGGGCATCAGCTGCTGTGGCCATCTGCAAACATGTAGCTCCGCCCCACACAGGAGACTTCTTTATGAGGAGGGTGAAGGAGCGACTCTCACTGCTCTGGTAACACGTACCAAACACATCTATACACACACAGAAAACACAATGTAGGACAGGTGCAGCTGGTCCATAAGGACAAATGGTGCATAGCCACACCTAAATAATAAAAAAAAAACGCTAATTCACCTCAAAACTTAGGTCCTAGCTTGCTGTGTATTGTTTTGTTCTGCATGTTTATAAACTATTTTGACTATTTTAAATGTAGCCTATTTGAAAATAGTTTTTGGTGATTCATTCTCAGTTTTTTACTTATTTACAATTATGAGGCAGGACAGGTCACCGCATTGTTCATCAATAGTCATCTCTTTATATTGCTTTAATTATTAGTCCAGACTGCTTTCATGAGACACAACCTCAACTCAGTATTAAAACAAAATATACACTTTAATCTTTTTCTACAGAAAATGAAATGCAAATTGTAAAATATGTGTGGTTAGTCACTATTATTGAGAACTACAATTGTCTGTATAGTAAGCTGATGGATCACTATGTGATGCATTCAAACTCACCGTTTGCCAGATTTTCAAACTTCTGTGCCAGTTGTTTCATTGCCAGCTTGCTCTCAGTCTCACTTTCGAGCTTTGAAAGCTCTCTCAATATCTTACAGCCACCAAGAGCACTGAGTACAGACTCCCCTGCCTGACAAAGAAACACAGGATGCCAAGAATTACTCACTGAAATAAAATCAAACGGAATGGCAGTTTAACAAAATAGCAGCCTTATGAGCACAGCAAAGTTTGTTATAATGTGCTCATGAATTTGACTGATTCTGCCAACACTGTTCAATATTTTAACCTGAAATTATGTAGTTATTTGTACACAGCCAATCACTCAAGAGATCAGACTAACTTTTTCTTTATGAGAACGTATGATATAATGTACACAACTCACCATCTCCCAGAAGTAAATAGCCATTTCTTTGCGGTTCTGTAAGACAGCCCAGATGAAGAGGGCTGCCCAGGGTGTGAGGCAGAACTGGTCCCGGTACTTGCAGTCACCCTGCAGCAACTTATTCACTTGCTGAGGTTAAGAATAGACAGAAGAGTAATTTAAGTTGGGTCAGATCAAACAAAGGTAACCTTTTCAGTGCCAGCAGACATGCTCAATTGTTTACAGTATTGTAGAAAACTATTTTGTGGTTTGAATATTCCTTATACTGTGTGCAACATTTACAGGGACAGACTCATTGGATTTAATAAGTAACATGCATATAAGAAGCCTATAAACATACTCTTATGTGAACTTTCTGCTCTGATGTAAAAAATATTTAGAGAATGGTGTTTGTAATTTTGATGCCTTTGAAAACTGGATTTCACTGACTTAATTTTATAGATACAGATACAAAATACAGGTTACAGGGACACACTTGAAATATAACTGCTAGGCAAAAAGAACTAATTATTAGATATGTGATATTGTTTACTTGCTCATATTTTGTTTCAGAGCAACATTTTTGGTTGTTAAATTGTTTTCATTATCTTGTCATTTTTACCAAAGCTAGCAAAACAGTTTTTAAAACTCATTTTCTTGCTTCTGTGTCTAATTACAACACACCACATGCTCCTATAGTCACACCTACTGATCCATTAACTACATTTACTAACTACAGCTACATTTTAATACTCACAAATACTATAACATCTGTACTTCCGTACAAGAGCAAACTGAACTGTAATTGTGTTTGCCCTCTCAGAGGGAACAAACACTGACACACACAGACTTAGTTTACACACATTTGTTTGTTAGTTTGATTAAATGACAATTTATCCAGTCACAACAAATGTATTAGTCAGTATCAGAGGTGAGGGAATGAGAGCTGCTCCTCTGCAAATTGAGCAAGGTTTGTTTTAAGTTGATGCCATATAGGAGTCCATTTTAAATACTTCACCTCTGCAGTCTAAATGTTGCTGAAAATTTAGGCTAAAAGGTATGACTATGAGTTTTTTCCTTTTGTTGATTTAACAGTGTTATTTGCACAGAGTAGGCATAACAAATGCAGGAAGTTATACATATATTTTATCGGTCATGATTATATTATAATTAGACTGTAATAATTTCAAGGGGACTTTCTCCTCCCCATCTGAGAACCACCCCTCCCCACCACCACTCCCAATTTCCAAAAGCTTGATTTGCTTGTGATGTCCTGGATGACTGAGAATCTATACATCATACACTGACTGACCTTTAGAGCCCTCCTAGTGCTGATGCTGTGGTCAAAGCCAAAAGGTCCATAATAGAAAGGCTGACAGATATCACCTATAAGATCTGACAGCAGCTGAGATACCTGCAGTACAATCACATAATTTGCTTTTGGAAAGTCAGTTAAGAAGCAAACATTCAATACAAAAACAGCAGAAAACATTGTTGATAAACATTATATTATTTAGGCTGCATATTTTGCCATTTGTTTCATCAAACATTGAACCAGATAGAAATAATATCTTCATCACCTCATACAGGCTGAGATCTTTCATTGAAGCAGGTGTTTTTAGTTCACACTGAGAATTCTTCACAGGTACTGTGGCTCCATCCACAGAGGACTGGGACACAGCCACATCCTGTCTTTCTCTCAGATGTCTCTGGAGAAGGTTGTAAACCAGCGAGCTGTCTGACAGTGAGCAGTACAAGCTCTCCAAGCGCCCATATGTCAGATAATCAAGAATATTGAGACCATTCTCGCAGAAAAGACGCACAAACTTGGGCTTGTCATTGATCAGAGCATCTGTCATGGATTCCTCAAGGTCATCATACTGAAAATGAAAAGACTTCCTTAAATTTGTTTTCTTAAATTATGCAAAAAATTCTAAAGAAAAGCTACTAAGGTGACTTTGTTATAAAAGCAGAAAAAAAATTACATGGCAAACTAAGTTCACCTGTCTTTATAGTTAGTTTACTTAAGAAGCAGTGTGTGGGATTTAGTGATATCTAGAGGTGAAGTTTCAGATTGAATTAATTAACAAAACTGATTACATTTAGACACAGTACTTTAGTCTTTTGTACAATATGTCACAATTAAAAAAATATTTTATGATTAGTTATACAAATGTGAATAAGGGTCTGGTCATTTCAAACTTTAATTTCCAATAAAAACATGACATACTGTCCACTGTATGTCTCCATTGAAGAGTTCAGCTTTAGCAATGTCCACTCGGTTCCAGGCCACAGCCAGGTTCAGCTCATCAAAGTACTCACTGGCTTTACTGGACTCACGTTTACTAGCTTAACACACACAGAAACACAGAAAACAACATTTAAGCAACATGCAATGCCAGCAAAAACAAACAATCAACTCAGACGATAACTTTTTAGTGAGTTGAACAACAAATGCACAGTTGCAACTAGACAAAATTATTTTTATCCCGGAAATGTCAAAAAAGTAAATAAACCTTTGAGATCAGTATTTTGTGACTGCACCCCATTTCTTATTTTTCTAAAAAAGCTTTTCTTACCTCTAACGAGGCCTTTAAGGAGAACCGTGTCAAAGTCATCAGAACCCTCCTGTTCCCCGTCGAAAACAGTAATCAGTTTCCTGTTCTGATAAATACTCAAAGCCTAGACACACAAAGGACATGAAAACAAATGAGTCAATCTGTGTCTGAAAGAATGTTACCTTATACAGGTTATAAACAACCAGCTGGACAAATCAAGGGGCGGCTGTGGATCAGTGGTCAGAGTGGTCGTCCTCCAAAGGGACAGCTGGAGGTTCGATTCCACCAGTATGCCACATGTTGAAGCGTCCTTGGGACAGACACTGAACCCCTCACTGCTTCTAATGTGCCTCATCGGTTTATGAATGAGTGTATGTGGATGGATAAATGAGGGCAAATTTTGTTGTTGAGTGGCTAGAAAGATGCTATAGAAATACAGTCCATTTATCATTTAAAAACTAAGGAAAGAATACCAAGTCATCAGTAGAATGAGTGTGGCCAGGTTTGTGTAACATAACCAGATGTATTTATTTCTCCAACCCAAAATTTAATTTACTGGGGCATTTTTATGGTAAAATTATTCTGGTGTCATCTGAAATCAGTAATGTAAGTTTGTGCAAGTTAGAAAAATATACACAAAGGAAAACAAAAATAAGAAGAAAATAATTTATAAATGTATATATATATATATATATATATGTTCTTTAAATAAAGACCAAGCTTCAAACTGACTTGTATTAACTAGATTATTACAACTAGATTTTGATTTTTTTTTTTTTGCATTTTTAGTTGTTTTATAATCCCCTTATCTTATTTATTTGCCCTTATTTACATTGCCAATTCTGACAAAGTTGGGACCTTGTGTAAAATGTAAATTGTAAATTAAAAACAGAATCGTAAACCCATATTTATTCATAACCAAACAGAGTAAACATCAAATGTTTAAACTAAGAAACTGTACTATTTTGAGAAAAACAAAATACATTTGACTAGAAAGTCCTCCACATTTTCCATAGAGGAACAGTTTTAAATTGTTGTACCATTTTTAGACTCAGTTTTTCACAGACTGGTGAACCCCTGTCCGTCTTTACTTCTGAGAGATTCAGTCTCCGTAAAATGCTTTCATTATACCCAGTCTTCTTACTGACATGTTGCCAATTACCCTTATAAGTTCCAAAATGCTCCTTCAACTGTTCCCTATTCATACCACTTTTACAGCATTTTGTTGTCCCAACTTTTTAAAGATCTGTTGCTGACATCAAATTCAAAATTACTTTATTTTTTCCTATTTAATTTGAACATCTGATTTGTTTACTATTTCCATTGTGAACACAATGCCCAACATTGTTGGAATTGGGGTTGTAAATGTGGTGAGGTTTTAGATCAGTGGTATGAAAGTTCTGTTTTAATCGGAGAACAAGGTGTTTATAGCCCATGCAAAATTCTGAAGTGTAACCTCACTGCCCCCAATATGCTTATTGGTGAGTAAGAATTAAAAAAAAAAGGTTGGGTAGAAAATGTAAAAAAATTATTAAAAAGCACTGTATGAGTGTGTGGGTGAACAGTTCAATATAAAGCATTTTGCAGAACCTGGATAAGGTTAAAATAGTGCTATATATTGTAAGTGGACAATTTATTAATTGTAATTGTAGCCATTACACCGCTCATTTTAGAAAAAACAAGAACACACAGTTTAACTGAAAACTTACACTGTCCACCATTTTCTCCAGCTTAGTCTCAGTTGGGAAGTATCTTTGGACCTTCTCTCGGACCTTGTCACAGAATTCTGTGCTGAAACCATCAGCACCCTCCCCGTCTGCTGCTGGAGAGGTGGGACTGAGCCCCACATCTGACAGATTACCCAGCAGGTCACTGATAAAATCAGCAGCTGGACCAGAACCAGCAAGAACCAGCCATGGTGTCGCTTTCTTCAGGGAAGCATCTAACCTCTTAGCCAAAAGACAAGAATAGAGAATCAGATTTTTTGAATAAAGCTGTGAACTGAAAAGGGTGACATCAAACATAGGTGACACACTTGAAAACATCAACAGATTTTGTACAAATGATATTAAGTCCATGTAAAATGTAAAAATAAATGACAAAATAAGAGTTGTAAAAAGATACTTACAAAGTTAAATGTGGCAAAATAGTTTTATTAATCATTACATTGTTTTTTGATTTTTTGTAGCTAAAACTGAAATCAAAATAAATTTTTGATTTTAGTTTTGGCACAGCTATAGATAAAATGACAATACGACAAAAATTTGTCAGGAACGGTGGGGAGCGAGAGGAACCCAGAGTGCAGACTCAGTACTTAAAAAACAAAAATTTATTTCTAAATAAACTAACAAAACAAAAGGCTGACGTGGCAGCAAAAGGCAAACTATAACAAAAATACAGGATGGAAAAGCAAGGTGAGGCGAGAAGGAACGAGACACTGAACAAGAATCTAACAACAAACAACATTCAGGGACATTCCTGAGACAAAGAACAATGAACCGGCCGGGTAGTGGAGAAGATGACCGGGATTTAAAAGCAAAGGGTAATTATGGGAAGTGGGAACATGTGAGTGAAAACAGCAGGGGGAGATGGGCATGACAATTAACAAGTGCAGACTGAGGTAAAGAGAATACTGACAGAAGTACAAGGAAAATTAAACTTTGATAGCTTCTAAACTGACATTCATGACCATTTCTGGATTGTCCCTGGTCTGCAGCTCTCCTCACATGTTTTGCAGACACAAAGTGTTTGTCGATGCGTTTACAGGTGCTGGTCATAAAATTAGAATATCATGAAAAAGTAGATTGATTTCAGTAATTCCATTTAAAAAGTGAAACTTGTATATTATATTCATACATTACATACAAACTCATATATTTCAAATGTTTATTTCGTTTAAT